>NC_135512.1:16709345-16762979 GCF_051989575.1 Stigmatopora nigra
AAGACAAGTATATCCCAAAAGTGAGTACCCCCCTCTCATTTCTGCATTTTAATATCTTTTCATGGGATGACACTGAAATATCTCACATAAATATAAAATGTAAACGGGTCACTGTGGAGCTTAGATATAGACAGAAATTTATTTTATTTTCAAAATTATTCAAAACACAGCAATTAATCTGACATGTTGTCAACAAAAGTGAGTATACCACAAGAAAAAAAAATCAAAATTGGGCCCAATTTTTTTTTATTTTGTGTGCCCTCCATTATTTTCCTCCACTGCCTCAACCCTCTTCGGCATGGAGTTGCCGCTGGAATCCTCTTCCATGATGGCATCACGGAGATAATTGATATAGGGGACCTAGGCCCCAGGTAACCAAACCCCACCCCCTTTGTTTGAGGATGCCCCATGGATATTCAATAGTTTCTAGGTAAGGGGACATGCTTGGCTACTCCATCACTTTACCCTCAGTTTCTTTAGAAAAGCAGTGGTTGTCTTAAGCTGTGTTTGAGTTCGTTATCATGTTGAAATATTGTTTCACGGGCCAGTTTACAGAGGGAAGGGCTCATGCTCTGCTACTGACGCCATAGAGTATATGAGTGGTTGAACATTTCTTCAGGCCTGGGCTGGTGTGTTGTTTGGTTATAACTAGCACAAAACTTGTCTGTGTATCAAAGAAAGGTTTAAAGCTGGTCCACTGGTGCATCCTCTTCTTTCGGGGGCGGCTCTAAATGGATGGGTTTAATATTGGAAGGTTTCATCACACTGGTCAAAATAAAAAATAGGAAACTGTTATTTATAAATACATTACATTCAAACACTTCAGTGACATTACTAAACTGTAGGCAAGGTGGTAAGGTGACTTGTTGAGTAGGTGGACAAAATCCATGAAACAATTCATATATTCAGTTATTTTCTTTACAAGATATCCTTACAAGGTTCCCTCTAACCCTAAACCCCTTTATGTGTAGCAATGAGAAGCCATTTTGGCTGATCTTAGCCCAGCCATTTTGGTTTCAGAGTGTGATCTTTGAAAATGATATTTACTATTTCATTCAAGTTGAATAGTTGGGACTCACTGTTCGAGAGCGCAAATATCTGCACCAAAGGGACTGGTGGTGAGGTTTCTTCAAATAGAACACGCTTCTCCTGAATGTTTCTCAATTATTAAATTCCTTCATTTTCTGAGCGAGCAAGAGACTGGCCAGCCCACCTACTCACCAAATTACACTGATCACTTAGACAACGACTATCCTCTCAAAAACTGTCAATAAACGTTTGTTACTATTGCTATTAGCCTACCATTTTGGTACTTGCGTCCCTTTACCCAGAAGCTTGACAATTTTAAACAGAACTTAATGTAAAATTGTAGAGTACCGTATTTTCACGACTATTCAGCGCATCGTATTTTTAGCCGCAGTGTCAACAAGTGCTATTTCTGTATTTCACCCACACAAAGGATGCACCGTTCTTGTAGACGCTGCCAGGCATGGTAGATATATATTATTTATGGATATCGAATCAGATTAGCGCTACAGAAGCAGCCCCAGATGCTATTTTCGGTGCGCAGTGACTGCTGGGACATATAGTCCTTTTGTCAATACACCCAGGTTGGCGGCTGTGATAACGGCAAACACTAATTTGGTGCTACATGCACCAAATGCACGCTACACCCGCACGCTAAAAAAACGTTTTTAAAAAGGCAACGGAGGCAAAACTGAGTTCGGTTGTACTTTATTTTGAAATGTTACAATGTACTCGAGTCATCATTACCCACAAAACCATCAAAGTCCTCATTTTCTGTGTCTGAATTGAACAAAATTCTCCATCGAAAACGCCGAGTTTAATACGTTCGTCCAGGCGGCCACAATTCGTTCGCAAATAGTAGCTAGGTGGTATCTAGCGAAACTAGCCCGGCGCTGCCTGCCACCATTCTTCATGCTATGTTGATGTCGATGTATACAGGCCACAATCCATTCGCAAATAGTAGCTAGCTGGTAGCTAGCGTAACTAGCCCGGCGCTGCCTGCCACCATTCGTCATGCTCTGTTGATGTCGATGTATACAGTCCACAATCCATTCGCAAATAGTTGCTAGCTGGTAGCTAGCGTAACTTTTCCAACGGTGCTTTCCATGCTTTGTCAAGCTGTATTGATGTCGATGTATACAGGCCACAATTCATTGGGTGTAGTGACAAAAGAACTACTGCATATCCCAGCATTCTCTGCACAGTACTTTTTCTACGGGAAAATAGTAGAGTAAGTGTACCCTATCGACTGCGCATAAATCCTGCTGCATTGCCACACAAGAGCAGAGTCACTCGATCCTTGTGGGCTTTGAAACCTGTCTTCTGGAGTACATCCTTGAAGAGAAAGGTTCGGGACGGCATCTTCTTCCAGCAGAGTCCAGTTTCATCTATGTTGAAGACTTGCTACAGGACATAGCTATTTTCTTCTATCATTCCTGGAAACATATCCTCAACATAGCGCCTCGCTGCTGCTCCGTCTGCAGAGGCTGCATCTCCATGCAGCGACACATTCCTTAGTCCGACTCGCCGCTTAAACCTCTCATGCCAGCCCTTGCTGGCAGTGAAAGCCGTACGTGGTCGTGGGTTAGTCTGGCTTGAGGCACCGGGCAGAGGATCACCTTCGTCGACATCTTCTTCCTCGTCCAGAACGCTGTTGTCGTCGTCACCACTCGCATGCACCATAGCGTCGAACAAAGATTTAGCCTTACTACGGATTAAGTTTCTGTCCAGGCTGATTTGCTCCCCCTACAATCAGGGATCCAAATAACCAGTGCATTTTCCATTCGCACCATGACCTTATTCTGGGTGTTCACAACCCTTTTGGCATCTTTCGTGAAAGATGTTGCAGCAGTTTTGCAGATGTTCTTCTCCTCCTTTTTTATGTACCGCACCGTGGATTCATTCAGGCCGCAATGTCGAGCTACGCTAGTGTAGCTACTTCCTGCTCTCAACTTGTCCAATAAACTCACTTTTACGGTAATTGTCAACATCTTTTGCTTTTTCTTCGGCTCACTAGACGCACCAAGGGATGGAGAGTGTTTGGGGGGCATCACGAAGGGCTTCACGAGATAAGCGTGGACTGAGAATGGTCATCGGGAGAAGCTTGGGCTTCCGTGGTGAATGGGCCAATGGGGAGTCGAGTACATTCAGTGAGCAATCAGCTTGCGCACTTATGCCCGTGATGCGGCCGTGATGCTGCCGTGATCCCCCATGATGCTTTGCGCATATGTGCATTTTTTATGTTTTAAAATTTATAAAATGATGAAATTACTAATTCTAATTGAATATTTTGTTTTCACACCTTGTAAGATGATGTAATTTATAATTTTAATTTAATATCTTTAATTTTTTTCCCCCAAAAAATCTGCGAAGCTCTGCGCACGCGATAGCTGAAGCGCAAAGTAGCAAAGGATCACTGTATTTAAAATCTTGAACACATTTGTGAACTTGACAGTGAAAACGCACATGGAAATATAGAATTAGAACCCTGGTAAAAAAATAATGCTAATTTAGTATAATGTATAAAATGCATGTCAAAATTTGGCGTCAACTTACGAGTATGGGGAAGTTGGTACAGCCACCACAAGAATATGATTCTTCTTTTTAAACAGTCGCCACAGCCCTTTGTGATTTCCACGGACATCCAAGTCCCAAACATGAAGGCACTTGATAAGAACATGAGGGTAACACAAGTGATTTTTTAAAAGAGGCAAGAGACACATTTGTGCCGCAGTTAAATGGACTGTGCACACTACCGTCGGTATGTTTTATGTTATCCCTTATGCTATTTAGCATTTTCTAGTAACACAGGGTGCAAAGAAGTGGCTATTTTAAATCAGGGAGCAAGTTAACAATGTCAAAGTCAAATTTATAGCCCTAAATCATAAAAAGATAAGAGAAAAACTAAATGCAGACATTGTTGGGCATGCTGCATGCATTGTCGTCTCGTGCAAAAGTGAAAATAGACTTGTCATGTACTGTGAGGTAAAATGACTAGACAGGTATGTACTGTATATACATGTAATTTAAATCAAAGTCCAACTATTATGGGTGGCATGGTAAAGGTACTCTTATTATTAGTTGCAATACATTGATTAGTTACTCCACTACAGCTTGTATAGTCTAATTATATGTCAATATTCAATTCACCTTTTGCAAAAGCTCTGCCCCATTTAGATATTTTTGCTACTCTGGCAAGCTTTGTGACTCCCACAGTATATCTATGGAAGGAATGTGTGTACCGGAGCATGTGTTTGTTTTGTTTTGGAGCAATACCAAAGCAATATCCTCTGAATTGAGGCAGAAGGTTTACAGTTTGCAGTGGAGGGATGGATTCAAAATATATATTTTATTTTGGCAAAGGCAAAACTACAACCAAGGCAGCAAAAATATACTGGTCAAAAGCAAAATCTTAGAAACTGAATGATCTCTATTCTATTTCTATCTCTATTTTAGATGTGACCAACACAGGGTACTCGGACGTTTGGTCGCCCGGACGTTTGGTCGCCCGGACGTTTGGTCGCCCGGATGGTTGGTCGCCCGGACGTTTGGTCGCCAGGACATTTGGTCGCCAGGACATTTGGTCGCCAGGACGTTTGGTCGCCCGGCCGTTTGGTCGCCGGATATTTAGTCCCCGTTGGTTCCCTGTCTTTTAATCGCCAGTCAAATGGTGACAGAGAGTAAGTACTGTTGAAAACAGCTCTCAACAAGCGTTCAATATCTAAATATCTACTGTTTATTCATGAGGGGGGTTAATATCTAAGTACTGTTTAATATCTAAGTACTGTTGAAACCAGCTCTCAAAATGATATTCATGAGAGTTTAATATCTAAATATCTACTGTTTATTCATGAGGGGGGTTAATATCTAAGTACTGTTTAATATCTAAGTACTGTTGAAACCAGCTCTCAAAATGATATTCATGAGTTTAATATCTAAATATCTACTGTTGATTCATGAGAAAAGAGTTTAATATCTAAATATCTACTGTTGATTCATGAGAAAAGAGTTTAATATCTAAATATCTACTGTTGATTCATGAGGTCTATTTTTTCAGAAATGCGAGCCCAGGACGACCTTATGGCAAACAGCGCCACCCTAAACTGTCAACAGAGCTCGCTCAGTGGACTGAACTGAGCTGATGGTGGAATTTCCCAGAAATGTTTCAAATGTTTTTGTTCGATGGTTGTTCAAATAGTAACCATTAGTAGAGCTACTTTCTGTTTGCCTAATGTCAAGGTACACAGAGACTGAGGAGTTGTGAGAAAGAGCGGTGTCCAGTACAGAAACATAGTAGGATGTGTGTCAAGAATGTGTATTGTGTGTCTGTGAAAGAACAACCACACACACATACCCACAACTGCAATGTACCCTGTGTGTACTCGCTGCCAAGTCACTTCTACCAAGTGACTTCTTCTGGATTAAATTGCCAAAAACCCAACTCCTCTCTACAATTCCTTGTGTTCTAACTGACACAATCAAGGTGATAGAACATAACCCACATTGAGCAAGCAGCGTATACATTCTAAGCTAGCCTCTCCAAAAGTAACCACAGAAATGCTAACTATTACGTCAATGGTTCTTTTATCAGACATGTTTCCGCCATCCAAACAAGGTTGAAATTGAGTCACAATCTACCTTAAGATACACCTGTCAGTCAAAAAAATAGAATTTGGCCATTTCTGTTACACTATAATTGCCAGCTGCGAGTAAATATGCTATGAGGGTAATAACAATGGAGTAAAGTTTGATAGAATTGTTTTGTTGAAGATCAATAAATGTTTGTAAGAAATCAGGTGAACAATTACAGCTGAATAGAGTGATGTATATTAGTTCCATCTTCTGTATTCACAATTGAATCGCTATTTCTCCAATATTATATAAATCTACAGTTGATATAAAAAAAAAAATCTTCCAAGCCTTACTTGACAAAAGAACCGATTTGTTCCAAGGTTTTTTGTCACCAACAACAAATAGAGTGTGGCGATTACCTTAGCGAGCTCGGTCCACGTCGATGTATCACTCTCCACCTCCATCTTAATGTACATAACATAAACTTTTCCCTCAGAGTCTGGTGGGATCGAGTCATCACAAGGGTTCTTGGTGTGGTCCAGCAGCTCTGCCTCACTGGAACCATAAATTGTTTAAAAATGGATTTGACAAAGGTAGTCGAAACAATAGCAATCCAAAATGATTTGTCATTTATTCAAGTAAACATAATCAGTGTCTCACTCACCGAAAGAGGTTTTGGAGTTCCACTTCATAATTTTCCTTCTTTAAACTGTGAGAACAAGTACTGCACATAATCACCATTCTTTCATCCCATGAAGCCTAAGAACTATAACTTTCGCAAACATTGTAGTGTATGTCATACTCAAAGAGACCTTGCAGGGAAACCAAATATAAATTAATTGACACGATGAAAGGCGAGTTTTGTAAAAAAGCTAGGCTAGCTTGAATTAATTAAAAATGTTAACTATTTTCAGAAGGCTGCAAAATTTTGAAAAATAAGGTCAGCCTATCAGGTCTCAGACGCTGTATGTGTGTACGCTGGTTGTGCTTAGAACACACACGACTAATGTACCATGTTTAACATTCCTTCCTCTCTCAAGTGGACAAGGTGCCTCACGAGATGCAGCAATTGACGAAAGTAAATGCGTACAGCTGCAATCCAGGTGAATTTTAGTGGGTCCTTGGAAAAATTGTAACTAAATCGGAGAGGCCAACCTTGGTCGACCACATTTCAGGACTACCCTCCCATTTCCAGAGTTTTTCCAGAGTGAATGCGATTCATGCAAAATCGATATAGAAAATGTAAAAGAAATGTAGGAAAATTTAAATCAAACTGTTATCAGGTTTTTACATTACCATATTTACTCACAATAGACGCTTTTTTCAGACAAAGATAATTACTGAATCAAGGGTACAACTTATATGCGCATGTAAAGTCGACATGCACAAAACTGCATGTTGACAACGCCATAGCACCATAACGTCATGTCCCAATGCCGCCATGATGCAAGAGAATGCAGCTGATACGGTCAATTATTTTAAAATAGAGAAAAGATAAACATAAAACGCTAAACATTTTGTAACGTCTATGAATGAAAGATTTTCCCTTCAGAGTAACACATTTGTACTACTCCCTATTAAAACCACGAATATGCAGGTGAAAATTGTGAATAAGGGGGTGGCTTATCCGTGATAAATTGTAAAATTCAACAATTTTAAGGGTGCGGCTTATATGCAAAAAAAATACGTTAAATGAAATAGTGTTGGTGCAAACTATTGAAAAAGTACAGCATAATGAAAATACGTTTATCTTTGTGTTTGGGTCCTTCTACGTGCATTTCACAGTCAGCAATGTGTCACGCTGAAGACGCACAAGCACAGTGTTCTCGTTACCTCTGCGTCCTGCGTCTGATACGCACAGCTTTTCTTCCAGACGCACAATTTCAAGTAATGTGCTTTTTTCGGACGCAAAGAAATTTTTATAAAAAAAAAAACCAAAACACATATATCCGATAGCAAACCAATTTATTCCACATAATCTTTGCGAAATAATTCTCGCGTGAACGAGACTAGCAGACACTAGCAGACGAAGGAGAGAAAGCGATAGCAAGAGTTTCGTAATAGTGTAAGAAAGATAAAAAATGTTTCAGAAAAAGCAAAACAGTCTGGATAGTTATTTCGCAGTTAAAAAATACAACTAGTAAGAAAAGAACTGCAGAAGATTCGATCGATGATCATGAAGCAAAACGGGGGAAGCAAGGAAAAATACGCACATTTCAAAAGACTTTTGGCTGCAAAGAGAGGAGGATCTACGAGCTGAAAGACTAGTACAATGATAAATAAACCCTAACCCTAAACCATATAATAAATAAATTAAATCTGAATGTTTATATATCGTTGCTTATGTTTTATTTGCATCCGTAGTATGTTGGGACTCGTGACAAGTTTCCTGGGACGCACAGTTTTCAGACAGGCGAATCCCTGGGACTCGCAGTGTGCCAATTGTAAAATTATCACTGCAAGCATGTTGTGCAACGTTCAAATGTCAGTCCTTTTGGAGACGGTTCTAACATGGGATCTTTCGTCGAATACAAAACAATAAACTTCTGCGAGTATCTCGGTTTCTTATTAGAAATTTAATCCAAACTGCCATCAATTTTGCGCTTACTCTGAGCAGGCATATTGATCAGACTTACCAGTGCTGTGTACGCCTAATTCCTTTGGAACAACCCTGGAAATGATAGGATTTGTTTCAAAACAAAAGACTGGTGGTTTGGTCAGCATTAAAAATACTTCTTTCCCTTATGAAAAAAAAATGGCAGGCAGCCTTCCCACTAAGAAAATGGTGGGATACAGAGGACTGTTACTAACAACAGCACAGAGCAAAAAAAATGGAAGGCACCGGGCGGTGGTCCTCATTTGCATCCATAAATAATGCCTACTGAGCAGCCAGGAGACTCTGTGAAGGTGGAATTTTATCAGAAATGCGAGCCCCGTGCGACCTTACGCCGTAACGCCTATTTTGAAAACAGAACTTGCTTGTGGACTCCGGAAGCCTCGTGGGGGCAGTGCTAAAGATCCTCCAGAAATGTTTCAAAAGCTCTCGATGATGTAATGGTGAAGGCCAGCACCCTTTTCCGAAAATACAGCCCTTTGGACGGTTAAGATGGCTGCAAGGTACGGAGGAGCTGACTGTGGAATGTCTCCAGAAATGTTTCAACACTCCCGGCACCGTTAAGGCAAACGCCATTACCCTTCTCCGAAAATAGCGCTCTCTTGATGGGTAATTGATGGCTGAATGGCGCAGAGGAGCGAAGTGGAAGTTTAATTTCCTCCCCAAACAATGAAGGCCCCCTAATGAGTCATCACGTTATCGTGGTGGTGGGGTTTATGTGTCTCAGTGATTATTGCAGCTATGTTGTCTGGGGACTTGTGCCCTTGGAAAACAGGTGAGAGACCAGGTAAAGAATGGCTCAGAAGACTTCTTATGATGAGTAAGACCAAAGAACTACGGATTCCCTCACCCGAATGCGGGTCACCGGGGCCCCACTAAGGAGCCTTGCCCGGCGGAGTGTCACAATGGCGAGTGCCTGGTGTCCGCGCCTACAGCCATGGGGCCCGGCCAGGCACAGTCCAAAGAGACGATGTAGGTTTCCCTCACATGGATTCACAACCTATGAGAAGGGCCAAAGAGGTCAGGTGCGTCGAAAGCTGGGGGACAGCCATAGGAGGGATCATTGAGATGTGGAATGTCACTTCTCTGGTAGGGAAAGAGGCTGAGCTAGTGTGTGAGGTCAAGAAATTACGGCTTGATGTAGTCGGTCACCTCTACGCACAGCTGGGGTTCAGGTATCACTCTCGACACTCTTCCACTCTGGAGTCGCTTATTGTGAGAGGCGCCGAGCAGGTGTGAGCATACTTATTGCCTCCCGTCTCGATGCTTGTATGTTAGGTAGATGAGAGGGTAGCGTCCCTCCGTTTTCGGGTGAGGGGACAGGAACTGACTATTGTTTGTACGTATGCACCAAACAGCAGTTCAGGGTAGGCACCCTTTTTGGAAGGCGTGCTGCAGGGTGCTCCTTTTGGGGGGACTCCGTCATTTTGCTGGGGGCCTTCAATGCTCACGTGCGCAACGACATGGAGACCTGGAGGGGAGTGATTGGGAAGAACGCCATCCCCCTAATCTGTGTTCTGTTATTAGATTTTGGCACTCGTCGCGACTGACAAAAATGAATACCATGTTCGAGCATAAGGGTGTCCATATGTGCACTTGGCATCAGGACACCCTAGATCGCAGTTCAATGATCGACTTTGTGGTCGTGTCATCGGGCCTGTGGCTGCATGTCTTGGACACTTGGGTAAAGAGGGACGGAGCTGTCAACCGATCACCACTTGGTAGTGAGTTGGCTCTGATGGTGGGGTCGGATGCTCTTATGGCCAGGGAGACCCAAATGTTTCGTGAGGGTCTGCTGGGACTGATTGGCGTAGTGTCCTGTCAGAAGGAGTTTCAATTCCTGCATCTTTGGGTCTGACCGCACTGCATACTTGAGGCGGTATATGACAGGAAGATAAAGAGTTGAACAATGACTTTAGTACTTTTAAAAGTTTTTAAATCAAGCAGAGAGGAAATATTTTCACTGAGTTCAGTACTTAAAGAATTTGCAATGTTTTTTGTTTATAGATTATATTTAGATACTAATACATTAGTCTTTTCATATGCTTATAGCTGTAATATTTAATAAATATACTACTTGATAATTGTACTTGTGTACTTTTATTTCTGTATAGGAGCAAAAATAGGTAATATGGTAGTAATAATAAGGGGTAATCCTACTTCACGGTTTTTCGATTATCGCGGCCTATCTGGTCTACAGAATCTGCAATATTCTCGGGATTAGTGGATGAATTTTGTCAGTAAATGTATGTATGTATGCCGAAAAGGACAAAACATAATGATCTCTTAAGCTTAAGCAAAGCGGTAAAATTGCGAGTGGCAGCCGGGTAGATGCATATAAAAGGAAGTAAACAAAATTTAACAACTTAAAATTATGTTATGCAGAAAAACTCAAGAAAAAACTCCTTAGCAAATGAGGGTCAAAGGCTTATTAATCAGGAATCATCACTGGCCAGAGCCAATCTTCCATAGTCTCAGAAAAAGATTAATAAAGGGCCTACAAAGGGGGGTTTTGGTGGGACTGTTGCGCTCCTAGGATATTGGTGGCCACTACCCCCCTTTGACCTGGCTCTGGTGTCCACCTGGATCACAGTATTCAGGTCGGACTAGCGCTCTGCTCCCCTGTCGCACATAGTAATAAATATGCTAATCCACTGGTTCTATTGTCCGCCACTAGCGCGTTAACTTCGGTTTTGATAATCATTGAGACGCAGCTTGCTTCTAGCCAGCAGGAGACCAGTGAGGTGTTGGGAAATAGCAGCTATACCACAATTAAAAAAAAGGACACAGGTAGCGTCCATATTTACGTTTTGGAGGATGTTTGATTTAGTTTAACATTTTCTATCATGGATTGTTTTTCGTAACTTGGAACAAAAGATTTCCCATCCCAAGCTTGTTGTAACCTGAATATTTCTTATGTAGAATCATTCATAAGTAGAGGTACCACTATATAGTGGTAGGGGTGAGCCAGGAAGCATGAGTTGAAGGTGAAGGTGACCTGACCCCTATTTTGACGCTCACCAGAAAAATCCAAGCAGGTAAGACAAAAAACAATGACATGTTGTGCTCTAACTCATATTTAGCACTCAGTTGTTCTCAGCCTCAGCACTTGTGTTCTAAGATTACATTAACATTATGCATTTGATGTATTTAGATAATAAATAATCAAAATGATCAGTAATTGGCTTTACACACCTGTCAACATTCTTCAGCTGCACGTGAGGAACTGTGTTAAACTTGTGTTTCTTGAAATATACTTCCTATGAAAGAGGAGAATAGTAAAAATAAAACTGTAACTAGAATTAGAATGTCGTAAATAAACTTGAGTTTTATTTATGAAAACACTATCTTACATGAAAATATCCATTCATGTTGAGACCAATGATGCCAAAGTGGTAGGAACGGGACACATCAGGTATGATACACTCTCTTCCCTTTCTTTGTTCTGGCATTCGCATCCACATGTCCCAATCCCACAGCTACGAACAGACACATTGGGTCAGCGCGAGAAAACCAAATTCCTGAGGCATTCTTACAGCATCCAAGAGACATTGTATCCCTAGCGTGTCCTTAGTCAAACTCAGGGCCTGCCTATCACAGGATATGCGCCAAACACACCATAATCAAATGCCCATTTCACTTCTTCTGGCTCCTTCTGATGTTGAGGAAAAACAGCTCAAACCCAAGCCCAGAAGATCGAGCAGCCCATTGATGCTCTAGTGGAAAGCCCGGAGACCCTGTAGAGAAAACTCATTTCGGCCACCTGTATCCGCAATCTTGTTCTTTTGGTCACAACCCAAAGCTTGTGACCATAGGCGAGGGTAGAAATGTAGATCGACAAGTGAAAAAAAGGTAGTTTGCCTTTTAGTTCATTATGATGACAATATGACGATTCTGCCTGACTGCAGATGCTGCAGCCACTGGTCCGTGGATCTCCAGCTTCATTCTTTCTTAACTCAGAACAAGACTGCGAGATATTTTAAGTCCTTCATCTCTGGAGTGATTTCAACAAACAGCGTGTTAAATATATTGGTGTCGTTTCTAACAAGATGGAAAAATTATTAGGCTTATATTCAATTTTATTGAAGCCGACACTTTGCTTTCGCTTTTATAATGCATAACTATTCAAGATGGCGGCGCGCTTGGGCGCAGCGGCTCATTGCTCTCCAGTTCGTTCGTGGAAAGGCAAGACACCCAATTTCACAACTTACTACGGACTGACCTTCGATATCCCCAAGACCATCCGGAGACCTCCGGGATCTCCAAGGATATCCAACCCACCCAAAGTACGCCGTAGACGGCGAAAAAAAAGGAGGCAGGGGAGCGAATGCCGGGCGGCCATTGCGGCTAAGCTAAGCTACGACAACAACCACTCCGAGCCCCGCTTCCTAGTATCTTTTTGACAGACGCCCGATCCGTTACCCACAATATTTGGCGTGGATCTGCCTTCTACAGGCGAACTGAGGGAGGGTAAGTAAGAAGACAGTGAGAGGTAAGTGATACATTTTATTCTTGTTAGCATCGGTGAGGCAACTTGCAGTCGCCGGATTGATGGCGCTCAAGAGGTGATGCGATGTTTCCATCGTGGCGGAGTGCTAACAAGTCTGAATATGTCAGTTAAGGGGTCTTGCCTGAGATGGCGGACCTGTGGAGAAGCACTATACAATTTCGTCATACGCAGCTGAGGGTATGATGACTATTAGGCTTTTTGTCAACTCAATGATAAAGACAATGCCTATGTCTGATTATTATGGATATTGTGAGAAACCTTCATTTACATTTCTGAAAGCTATTGCATGAATTTTTACACACATGCTAACTCATGCTTTGTAGCAATGTCATCGGACTAGCAGGTGCACTTAGGTGAAGAGAGGGGGTGGAGCTGTAAAACGATCACCACTTGTTGGTGAGTTGGCTGCTATGATGAGGGAACATGTCGGTCCGGTAGAACCAAACCTTTGGGAGAGTCTGCTGGGAACAATGTTACCTCTTAAAACGAGCTTCAACGCCCAACCCTAGCAGAGCTTTGTCCCTTTGCTTTACGAAGAACATTGAATTGGAGTGTACCATGTTCTGCGCATGTATTGCTTGGGCATTCGTAGCGGCAATCCCAGAAACAGCTGGTACTATTAAGTTGAAGAAAGAGTCCTACTTTTTTGGCCTGTGAGAGGTAGTCTGATGGGCACTGGCTGGCCAAATGACATAATGAAAAATAACTTACCTGTCATTTAAGATGAGATGCATGAGTGATGCAAATACAATCTAATCTTATACTGGCCAGTGGGGAGGCCCAAAGATTTATAGAGGCTATGGCCACCCCTGGTCTCCCCTCTGGGGGTGTTCTCACTCCCTGATGCAGAAGCTTGAAGGGAAAACCTAGGACACGCTGGGGAGACTCTGTTTCCCGGCTGGCCCCGTAAAATGGGCTGAGATTCTGGGTTTCACTGATAAAAATGCCAACCCTACGACATGAACTCGAATAAGCAGGAGGAAATTAATGAATGCTAATATATAAGCTGCGGAAAGATAATGAAAATTGAAGTTATATGACAGGTACACTTTAATAAGTAGAAAAAGAAGAATATGACACCTTCTCAGGTGTTGGCCATTTTGACTCAAGTTCATCCTTGTACAGACTCTTTTTCAGGACCCAGCCAAGGCCAGGCATACTTTCCACTCTGTAGAGCAAGGTGGGATCCTCTGCTGTGTGTTCATAACCCTGTAGAATTTTTAAAAAAGAAATGATCAACTTAATGCTCATTAGTGTAGTAGATCCCAATATCTGCGTATCATTGTGCAACTTCAGGTATGATCTATAGCATCTCTGGATGATATGTATGTGAACCCGAGCAAATAGATTATTATGCAAGAACACATAGCTACATATGCATTATATAAATACCGTATTTTCACGACTACAAGGCGCACATAAAAGTCAAACATTTTCTCCAAAATTGACAGGGTGTCATTTAATGCAGAGCGCCCTGTGTGAGCTCCGGAGCCTGACTGAGCACTTCTTGCCGACACGCTTTTTATATAGAGAGAAGGTGGACGTTGGTGGGGAAAGGCCTACGGAAGGGGTGTGTGGGAGAAGATGCTAAACCCACGCCCCTACAAGGTTCCTATATATACTCTTGTGCTCAATTGCAAAATGAAGAATAAATAATACTACAAAGAGGCACGCCTACGAAGCTCAGTTGAAGCTTCAAACCATCAATTATGCAGTGGAGCATGGGAACAGAGCAGCAGTGAGGGAATTCAACATAAACAAATCTATGGTTCGAAAATGGAGAAAGCAGGAGAAGGAGCTTCGCCAAGTCAAAAAGAGTAAGTTGAGTTTCCGTGGGAACAAGGCAAGGTGGCCCGTCTTGGAAAATCAACTGGAGCGGTGGATTCTTGGTCTAGGAGCAGCTGGGAGAAACGTCTCCACAGTCAGAATTAAAAATTTAACATTTCCAAGGAGGACCGACCGTCCTGGTGCTTTTGATTTATGAAACGGCACCATCTGGGAATTAGCGTGAGGACAACCGTGGCCCAGCAACTTCCGGCGGACTACATTGAAAAGCTAGACAAATTTTCCGCACCTACTGCATCAAGAGGATTGTCGACAAACTTAAACAGCCAAACCACATAACGAACATGGAGGAGGTACCGCTGACCTTCGACATCCCGATGAACCACACGGTCGAGAAGGGTACCAGCACAGTGGCGATACGAACAACGAGGCATGAGAAGTCGGCTTTTATTGTCATTCTCGCTTGCCTAAAGGGCAGAAGATATCACCAATGGTGATTTTTAAGCGAAAGACGCTGCCGAAAGAAAAGTTTCCAGCCGGCGTCATCGTGAAGGCGAATCCAAAGGGTTGGATGGATGAGGAGAAAATGAGAGAATGGTTACGTGAGGTGTATGTCAAGCGACCGGATGGCTTTTTCACGGCTCACCGTCACTTTTGATTTACGACTCTACGCGTGCTCATCTTCACATCAACGGTGAAAAACCAAGTCTTGAAAATGAACTCGGAGCTTGCCGTCATTCCCGGAGGCTTGACCAAAGAACTACAGCCGCTGGACATCGGCATCAACAGGGCTTTCAAAGCAAAGCTGCAAGTAGCATGGGAGCAGTGGATGATCACTGGCGAACACAGCTTCACGAAGAGTGGCAGGCAACGTCGGGCTAGTTACACTACGATTTGCGAATGGATTGTGGCCGCCTGGGCGAATGAGTCTGCTTGCACGGTTGTTCGAGCTATGCCAAAGCCTGCATCATTTCTAAGAGCCTCTTTTGGGCAATTGTTTAATTCGGACACAGAAAAATGAGGAGTTTGCTGGTTTGTGGGTGATGATGCGAGTACATTGTAAAATGGCTAAAAAAAAATACAGCCGAACTCAGTTTTGCTTCCATTGCCTTTTTAAAAACTTGTTTTTAGCGTGTGAGTGTAGCGTGTATTTAGTGCATGTAGCACCAAATTAGTGTGTTTGCCGTCATCTTGGGTGTATTGACAAAATAACTATATATCCCAGCAGTCACTGCACACCGGAAATAGTGTCAGGGGCTGCTTCCGGAGTCGCCGCTATTGCGGTTCGATATTCGTCCATATATAATATATATATGCCATGCCTGGCTGCGTCCTAAAAAAAACGGTGCGTCCTTTGTGTGTAAAAATACAGAAATAGCACTTGTTATTGACAGTGCGGTTAAAAATGAGAAGCGCCATATAGTCGTGAAAATACGGTATTTATTTTTTTCTGATGCATAGAACGATTGTGGGTGTATGAAAGGTCACCATGAGAATATTGATCCTTATAACTGTTGGGATACATTTAAAAAAACTGACTGAGAATGGTTACATGAGGTGTATGTCAAGCGACCGGATGGCTTTTTTCACGGCTCACCGTCACTTTTGATTTACGATGCGTGGTCATCTTCACATCAAGACCAAAGAACTACAACCGCTGGACATCGGCATCAACAGGGCTTTCAAAGCAAAGCTGCAAGTAGCATGGGAGCAGTGGATGATCACTGGCGAACACAGCTTCACAAAGAGTGGCAGGCAGCGTCGGGCTAGTTACACTACAATTTGCGAATGAATTGTGCCCGCCTGGTCGAATGTGTCTGCGTGCACGGTTGTTCAAACTTTTGCCAAAGCCTGCATCATTTCTAAGAGCCTCTTGTAAAGTTGCGTAAAACATTATCAAGTGCATTTCAAAGGACATGCATATTTTCTATTGGCTCTATGACAAATCTGCAGCCAAACAGTGACACTGAGTGACACCTATGATGGTGGTGACACTGATGATTGTAATATTGATTGAAGGTCCCTATGACATTTAACCGTGACACGGATTGAAAGATTATATGCAAGGATTCGTGACAACCAAATTCCCTATAAGAAAGAACAACCTGTCAATAATCATAATGATGTCTTTAACATGTCTCAGTGACTGTTGTACCTTTTTCATGACATCAGTGCTGAAACTTAATAAAAAGCGCGGCTTGGGACTTGGAAGGAGGAGAAGGTCCGCAGAGCCGAGCGCGTGTCCATAATGGACTCGCGCCTCCAACCTTCCCCAGCCGCGCGGTTGCTTTAAAATATAACACAGTCTCAGGCCTCGTTTTTCCTTTGTGCACGGGTGGTAAGTAATGGGGATCTGTAACTTCAGACCCAACACCTCTTTTGGGCAATTGTTTAATTCGGACACAGAGAAATGAGGACTTTGCTGGTTTTGTGGGTGATGACGAGAGTACATTGTAAAATGGCAAAAAAATACAGCTGAACTCAGTTTTGCTTCCATTGCCTTTTTAAAAACTTGTTTTTAGCGTGTGAGTGTAGCGTGTATTTAGTACATGTAGCACCAAATTAGTGTGTTTGCCGTCATCTTGGGTGTATTGACAAAATAACTATATATCCCAGCAGTCACTGCACACCGGAAATAGCATCAGGGGCTGCTTCCGGAGTCGGCGCTATTGCGGTTCGATATTCATCCATAAATAATATATATATGCCTGGCTGCGTCCTAAAAAAACGGTGCGTCCTTTGTGTATGTAAAATACAGAAATAGCACTCGTTATTGACACTGCGGTTAAAAATGCGATGCGCTATATTGTCGCGAAAATACGGTATATAATTTTTTCTGATGCATAGAACGATTGTGGGTGTATGAAAGGTCACCATGAGAATAATGATCCTTATAACTGTTGGGATAAATTTTAAAAAACTGACTCATCCTTTTCTTTTGCTAAGATCAGTTTACTTGGGAGTTTGGGGGGGGGGGGTGGGGGGGGGGGGTTGGTTAAGAGTAACCAGTTTACTTACAAGATCATTCCAGGCTGATATGCAATACAGGCTGTCATCCTCATCCAAAAGATGAACAGTCTGACTCAAAAAACTAGAACGAAACACAACAGAAAAAAATAGTCTTGAAGAAACTCTCCAACATTTCGGCATGTTCTGTGTTCAAAATAATAGATGGAGATTTATGTATATATCAAAGTTGCTTGGAACTTGTCTCCCCTTCAAAATGTTTTGAAAATGATGCGTAATACAAGCTTTAGATTTGGCGTGCCACATCACTTGTAGGTTTTTTTTCTTGATGTTGTGTCGCTTGAAGGCATGCGGGTTTCCGCATTGTACACCAGGAGCGGCTTAATTTTACAGTCACCGCTCGCTTTAACACACAATGCTAGCACTTAGCAGTGCTGCATAGGTTTGTGTCCCGGGAATGCCTTCTCCTCTGCCACGATGAATGTCCGCTTGGGCATCTTTTTCCAAAAACGACCAGTTTCCTCGCAGTTGAAACCTTGCTGGGGGATGTAACTTTCCTGGGTGATAATCAAGGCAAATGTCCTGATAAATTCCAGCGCGGCTTTCGAATTGGAACTTGCCGCTTCCCCGTGTCGGATTACCGAGGGTACTCCAGATCTTTTTTAAAATTTTTCGAACCAGCAATGACTCGCTTTAAAGCAGTGGTCTCAAACCGGTTCCACATAGGGCCGCAGTGGGTCCTGGTTTTTGTTCCAACCGATCCAGTGCCGACATTTTAACCAATCAGGTGTCTTTAAAATAAGTAGCACCTGACTCTAATTAACTGATTGCACTTGCAAAAGGTATCCTTGTTGAGTTGGAATGAAAACCTGCACCCACTGCAGCCCTTTGAGGACCGGTTTGAGACCACTGCTTTAAAGGGTTATAAAGTTGTTGAAGGCTCACCTTTTGTTGTTAACAAATCCATGTAAATTTTGCTGGCTTTTTCACATATGGTTGACTCGGTCACGCTATCTCCTGCTAATTGTTTTACTTTTACCCACAATAAAAGAAGGTTCTCCATCTCGTCGTGAATGTCACTGTGCCGGTGGGAAATTATAGTTAGTCCCTTGGAAGACCTCTTCTTAATTGTGTCCTTCTGGTTAAGGATGGTTGATATAGTTGACGGATTCCTCTCGTATTGCCAAGCGAGCTCGGTGACATGTACCCCACGCTCATATTTTTAAATTATTTCGCGTTTCATGTCCATTTTTAACGGTCGCCTTTTCTTTGCAAAACTCTGCCGATTCATAGTAAGGTTTACCTGGTATGTAAATGTAGACCAACGTGGAGGGGGGGGGGGGGTGCTCGTAGATATATTTTATAAACGAAAGAGATGCAAAAAAGACAGTGCCATCGCCACCCGGTATGGTCGTTTCACGAAATTTTGATCCTATATCGGAGAATTATTCGATCAAAATGTCCGTCGTAAGACGAGAATGTTGTAAGACGAGAATGTTGTAAGACGAGAATGTTGTAAGACGAGAATGTTGTAAGACGAGAATGTTGTAAGACGAGAATGTTGTAAGACGAGAATGTTGTAAGACGAGAATGTTGTAAGACGAGAATGTTGTAAGACGAGAATGTTGTAAGACGAGAATGTTGTAAGACGAGAATGTTGTAAGACGAGAATGTTGTAAGACGAGAATGTTGTAAGACGAGAATGTTGTAAGACGAGAATGTTGTAAGACGAGAATGTTGTAAGACGAGAATGTTGTAAGACGAGAATGTTGTAAGACGAGAATGTTGTAAGACGAGAATGTTGTAAGACGAGAATGTTGTAAGACGAGAATGTTGTAAGACGAGAATGTTGTAAGACGAGAATGTTGTAAGACGAGAATGTTGTAAGACGAGAATGTTGTAAGACGAGAATGTTGTAAGACGAGAATGTTGTAAGACGAGAATGTTGTAAGACGAGAATGTTGTAAGACGAGAATGTTGTAAGACGAGAATGTTGTAAGACGAGAATGTTGTAAGACGAGAATGTTGTAAGACGAGAATGTTGTAAGACGAGAATGTTGTAAGACGAGAATGTTGTAAGACGAGAATGTTGTAAGACGAGAATGTTGTAAGACGAGAATGTTGTAAGACGAGAATGTTGTATGACGAGCGGTCGTATGACGAGGTCCGACTGTATATATTTCTATGAAATATAAACAGACAAAAGCAAAAAAATACGTTTTTTTAAGCCCATTTTTCTGTTGGACAAACAACTACAGTACAGTCATACCTCTACTTAAGAAATTAATTGGATCCAGAATTTTTTTTCGTAACTTGAAAATTTCGTAAGGAGGTATATTTAATATGTAAATTCTCTAGTTAGTTCCATTGTTCTTACACATCTACCAACTAAATCCTTTAAAATTGGTCAACATGTCCCAATTTTGCAAGAAATGTGTGAGAAACAAAAATGAGGGAACATGGTCATTAAATTATTTATCAATGTAAAAAAATTAATATCAAGTACACAGCCTTTGCGACTCGGCCCCAACCATCGCATGGCTTGGTGTTAGGGTCATTAGTCTCACATTTATTATTTATTTGCTTGCAATGAAGAACGCTTTGATTTATTTAGCTTATTAACATTAAAAAAACTCATTTTTAGTACATCTGCTTGCAACCACGATAAACAATGGGAAGGTTGCCCCTCTCTCCAGCTGATCTTCTCAAAATTGTTTTGAGAAACATTGAGAAACATCAACTTTTGAAACTGTGGTTAACAACTCTCCCTTGGCAAGATCCAGAAGACTTAGAATAGTTTTGAGAACTGAGATGCATGTTATAAATCTTATGTATCAAATGAGCAAGAGAGGCGTCGATTCGGGAGAATGATCTTGACCGGAGGCGTGTGAGGATCGATTCTCTCTTGCAAGACACTGGTTATGAGTCAGATGTTCGTTTTATTAGTGAGTGCATTTGGGAATGCCTATTGGTGAACCTATCATTTTTGGTCCTACGAGCCTGGGATTCAATGTACCAGAGGAGTCCGGGCACTTGGTCGACATCTGGGAAAGACCGTGGCCACAGCGTCTAAAACCCTTTGCGAGCAGGATTTTCGACGGAGCGCCTGGATTCATGAAGGTTGAGGACTAATCCTGCTAAAAGAGACATCTGAGGAAATCTCTGGTCAGCCACGTGATTGTTTGCATTTGTTGACGGTTGCCAAATGCGGGAAAAGGGCAGTGCATGTGATGGTCCATTTTGAGAAGTGGACTCGCGTCCTGGGGACGGCCACTATAAAACACTGTGAATACTAGTTCCTAACAGGTGAGAGACAGAGCATGAGTCTATGAAACTTAGGGCGTTCGGTGTCCTGTACTGTTGTCCGGTAGGTACTTAAACTCCGAAAGTAAACCAAGGAGTGTATACTTGTGTGTTACATGTGGTGATAAACTAAGGAAAAAAAACAAAGAAAATCACTCCCTAATTGCACACAAACTCACTCCAAGATTAGGAGCTTGAATAATAAGGCGGCTAAAGATGATGATCCAAAACAGCATCTGCCGTGTAAAGATTGGAAATTTGTTGAAAATCAAAGGTATTCAAGGTTTGCTGGCCATCTTAATATGCATAAAATAATAGACCTGCAGGATAAAATACATACTAAACATAGGGGTAATCTATATAAAATGGAAAAGGATGAGATATGATGATATGCTGGAAAAGCAGAGCATGCTATTTTGTTCCACAAAAAGGAGGGTGTTAAGGCGGGTGCGTTGTGTAAAAAAAAAAAAAAAAAAAAAAAAGAATACCGGGGCTTCCTCGGCTAAAGGGGAACATTTTTACCGAGATAGGTGGCAAGAGTTTAGGGATGTTAGCTAAGAGATTGGGAGAAAATAAATGAGTAAATTAAACAGAAATTGGGTTTTCAAAAAATGCTGCGTGCTCGGTTTGTGGAGAATTAGGGCATATATCGCGTGATTGTCCAGACTAGAGGATCTCTAAAAACAAGGCCTAATTGGCATGACCAGCCAGCATGCCTGCTCAAAATTATTTAATTGAGGACTTTGAATATGGAGATGTTGAGCTAAATTTAATGGAAACACTGGCATTTGATTTGGTTAAACCAGATTTCACATTTTTCGTGAAAGTAATTCAATTGGAATATTTGGGTGATACTGGAGCTTGTAAAACGACAATTAAAAGGGATATTCCAGGTGCTAGGAGTGCACTGCGGAAGGTCTTTGTGACAACAGCAGGTGGTCAGGATACCGCCGTATCGGAAACCGTTTTGGTTTGGATAAAAGATCCGAATGAAGAAACGTGTGAAATGTCTTTGTTAGTAGTACCTGAATAAACTGTCAATTTACTGGGATGAGATGGCCTATTGGAGCTTAGCCTGGCTTTGATCCCGTCCGCTAGCGGGAATATGGTGGTTAAAAGACGAAAATAAATTCAAAACGGCCAATTAAATGTTTGGCAGGGTTGCCAACCTGCAACTTTTATTATAGTCTAAACTTGCCAAATAATGCGTCGACTGCAGGGTAAAGCGCTCTGTTTGCTGCTACGGCTGCTGATTTGATAGGGACGCGGAAAAGTTTTGAAAACATGCGAAAGGGCTGAGGGGCCTGAAAAGGCCCATGAGAAAAATATAGCATGGGCCACTCTGGACGTTTTTTCAGAATTTCTTACCTTTTGTAAGTAGAGGTATAACTGTATCTATGATGTATTTAAAATTTGAGGCAATTTTATATCAACAAAATATATAACTCCACTGTATAATGGAGAAACAATCAAACAAACACACCTGAAAAAGTCAATGGCGATGTCCAGATCTTCCTCTAACACAATAGCAAATTTGGCCTCCTGGAGAAAATCATTACAGTTTAAAAAAACATATCTGAACATCACTTATTCATCTCATTTCATTTTCTGAACCGCTTTGTCCTCACCAGCTGACTTTGGGCCAGAGCGGGGGACTCCCTGAATTGGTGGCCAGTCAATCGCAGGGCACAGAGACAAACAAAGATTCATGCTTAAACTCATTTCTAGGGGAAATTAGAGTGTCGAATCAGCCTACCATGCATGTATTTGGAATGTCGGAGGAAACCAGAGTACCCTGAGAATACCCATGCAGTTCCGAAGAGAACATGCAAACTCCACATAGGTGGACCGACCTGGATTTGAACCCAGGTCTCCCACTGTGAGGCCGAAGTGCTAATCACTCGACGACTCATTCATCATTTCCCCCCATTTAGACAAGGTTTGGATATTTCCCCAAAGTGTTGTGAAAGATTGATCACTAATTATCGTAAATGCCTGATCACAGCTATTGCCGCCAAATGTGACACAACCCGTAATTTGGTTCAGGGGGCAATTACTTTTTCACAGAGGATCAGACAAGCTTTTATTTTTTTAGCCTTGTTAAATAAAATCATCATTTAGAGCAGCCCCCCCAGTGTATATTCAGTGGCTATTGGTGAGACCACAGACATCACAGACACTGCCCAGCTCGCAATATATGTCCGTGGTGTTGATGACAATTTTGAAGTGTTGCTCACAATAATTCCAATGCATGGCCAGACCACCGCTAAGGAATTATTTCACAAGCTGTGTTATGCCATTCAGAATGCGGGTTTGCCATGGAAGAGTTTTGTTGGAATAACAATTGATGGAGCCCCATCAATGATTGGGAGGAAGAATAGACTGGTAGCACTTGTTCAAAAAAAACTGGAAGAGGAGGGTGTGGAGTCGGCCATAGCTCTGCACTGCATTATCCATCAGCAGGCCCTTTGCAGCAGATGCCTGAAGTTTGACAATGTGATGTCTGTTGTTGTGAAATGCATCAACCAAATCAGATCCAGGGGCTTAAAGCATAGAAAGTTTCGTGCTTTTTTGGAGGAAATGGAGTCTGAACATGGGGATGTGCTCTACTTCACTGAGGTACGTTGGCTCAGCAGTGGAAATGTGTTGAAGAGATTTTTGGAGTTGAGAGCAGAAGTAAAAGACTTCATGGAGATTGATTGATTGATTGATTAGCCTCTCTGGTACTGAATTCTGGGGGTCAAGCTTCTTTTTGTTCTGTGTTGTGTTGTATGTCGTAGTGATAGAAAAAACGGTTACAAATGTTCTCTTAATCGTCTAGTTTTAAAAATTCTGCGACCAACTTTGGTCTTGTCCAGAGGTCTTGGATGGTTAGATTTGTGGGGTCATTTGTACACGAAAAAAGATGTTCAGTATTGTGGGGGGAAAAGTTGCATTTTGGGCAGGCATCTTGTATTCCTGGATCGATCCTGGACAGGTAGCTGTTTAGTTTCCTGCTGTAGCCTGATCTGAGCCTGGCGAGCTCGGATCTCACCTTCCTGCTCAGCAGTTTTTCTTCTTGGTTTATTAGAGGTGGTAGGGCATTGAGGACTTTGTTGGGTTTTGCCTTGTTGAGGATGTTTTGAACTTCTTTGGTGTGAATGGATTTGACGCATTGTTTGTAGTCTTCTTTGGTAGGATTTGGCTTGTCGTATTCTTTTTCTATTTCCTTGCCATGCTGTGTGATGATGGTCTTTTTCATCTTTCTTGGTTTCTGGTTTGCTTGAAGAAGTCTGCGACCTGGATGGCCTTCAAGATGGCATGCCGCCAGGTACTGCTTTCCGATCATTTCACAGTGCTCCTTCAGAGGCATAACCGCGCACTCAGCATGCAGGTGGTCTAAGGCCGACATAGAGAGACATCCGGATGCTATCCTGAGTGCTTGGTTTTGAATTGATTGAAGCCGGTTCCAGTGTGTGTCTTTAATTATTGGCGACCATACTGGGCTCGCATATTCAAGGACAGAACGGACGATAGATTTGTATGTTAGGAGTAGTGTTTCTTTTTCACAACCCCAGCTGGAGCCTGCTAGTGATTTAAGTAGGTTCAGCTTTTTCTTTGCCTTTGCAACTGTCTGCTTGATGTGCGGGCCAAAACAAAACATAGTGTCAAATGTGACGCCAAGTAGTTTTGGCGTTTTTTCCAGTTTTACTGGTACCCCTTTGATGGTGATCTTGGGATGGAGGTTAGCTTCAGCAGTGGCTGGGGTAAACCAGGTCACTGTGGATTTCTCCGGGGACACAACCAGCTGTCGTTCTTCTAAAAAATCTGCCAGCTTCTCCAAGAAGTTGTTGGCTTTGGCAGAGAGAGATTCGACGTTCATACCTTTAACGAAGATTGAAATATCGTCCGCATATTGTATTAGAAAGACATCTTCAGGTATTGTAGGAAGGTTAGAGAGGTAGAAGTTGAATAGTATTGGTGAGGTAACCGCTCCTTGCGGCACCCCTGTCCTGACATTGTGCGAGCTGGATGTAGCATTCCTGAAATTTACTCTTGATTGTCTTCCTGACAGGTAGCAGTTGAGCCATCTCTTTATACAGCTCGGTAGGGTGGTCAAATTCAGGTCTTTGAGTAGCTTTTCATGAGAGACCATATCAAATGCCTTGCTAAGGTCGATTTGGACTAGCAGGGTACGGTTTGCCGGTTTATTCTCATTAAAGCCGCCTGCCACTGATTCTGTGAACTCGTGCAGAGCTGTGACAGTGGAGTGGTTTGACCTGAAGCCATGCTGGATGTCAGGGACTGGTAGATGTTCTGTGAGGGTTGGTAGAATAACTCGTTCTAGGATCTTTATGCTGGGACATAGAAGAGAGACGGGACGGTATGATGAGGATTCATTTGCAGGTTTACCAGGTTTGAGAAGAGGAATAATGATTGAGGACTTCCAGATTGCAGGAATCGAACTTGTTTTCAGGGACAGGTTAAAAATGTCGGTTAAATATTGTAGTCCTTTGTCGCCTAAATGTTTAAGGTGAAGAGTAGATATTTTGTCTGGGCCTAAGGCTTTCGAAGCCTTGGCTTTCTTTATTGCTTCCTTTGTCTGGCTTATAGTAATTGGTTCTATGTTGTTGTTGTTTTTCTTCAGGTATTTTGTAACTCGTCTTGCTGTTCTTGTTGTCTTGTGGGGTATTACTGATGAATATTGTTTGTTGAATTTGTCCGCTATTTTCTTTGGAGTTATGTATTTACCTTTAAATTTTATTGCTTCGTTGTTGCTTGCTTGTTTGCCGCCATTTAAATGTTTTATCAGTCGGAATAGTTTGGTTGTGTCCGATTTTTTGTCTTCAATTGTTTCTTTCCATTTCTCTCTCCTATGTTTGTTTATAATTGATTCTATCTCTCTATTTAGTTCTGTTATACGTTGGGAGTCCGGGTCAGTTTGTCTTAATTCGTCTCTTGTTTTTATCTTGTCTATTGCTTCTGTTGGTACCTCGGGTAGTATCATTTTTATTCTTCCTGCTGGAATGGTTTTGTTGGCTATCTTATTTATAATTTTCCTAAAATGTTGTTCACCCCTGTAGACATCTGTTGGGGCTGGAAGTCTGGAGAATTTGTTTTCTGTTTCAGTCTGAAAGTCTTGCCAGTTAGCTTTACGAAAGTTGATGAAAATCCTATTTTCGCTGGTTGTTGCAGTGTTCTCGTTACCTCTGCGTCCTGCGTCTGATACGCACAGCTTTTCTTCCAGACGCACAATTTCAAGTAATGTGCTTTTTTCGGACGCAAAGAAATTTTTATCAAAAAAAAACCAAAACACATATATCCGATAGCAAACCAATTTATTCCACATAATCTTTGCGAAATAATTCTCGCGTGAACGAGACTAGCAGACACTAGCAGACGAAGGAGAGAAAGCGATAGCAAGAGTTTCGTAATAGTGTAAGAAAGATAAAAAATGTTTCAGAAAAAGCAAAACAGTCTGGATAGTTATTTCGCAGTTAAAAAATACAACTAGTAAGAAAAGAACTGCAGAAGATTCGATCGATGATCATGAAGCAAAACGGGGGAAGCAAGGAAAAATACGCACATTTCAAAAGACTTTTGGCTGCAAAGAGAGGAGGATCTACGAGCTGAAAGACTAGTACAATGATAAATAAACCCTAACCCTAAACCATATAATAAATAAATTAAATCTGAATGTTTATATATCGTTGCTTATGTTTTATTTGCATCCGTAGTATGTTGGGACTCGTGACAAGTTTCCTGGGACGCACAGTTTTCAGACAAGCGAATCCCTGGGACTCGCAGTGTGCCAATTGTAAAATTATCACTGTTGTTGGTCTGATGTCAGTTTCTATCTTGATTATGATGGGAAGGTGGTCGGAACCAAGGTTGGTTTTGACCTCCCAGGAGGTGTAGGACATCAGGGATAGGCTTGCTAAGGATATGTCTGGTGATGATGGTTGTCCGTTTGTTGGTAGTCTTGTTGGGTTGTCTTCGTTAATAGTTCCAAAATCTGCATTTCCTATTTCGTCAGCAATGTCTCTGCCTCTGTCATTACTTAGTTGTGAATGCCAGAGTGTGTCGTGAGCGTTCAGGTCTCCTAGGATTAGGGTATCTTTCATCTGGAGGAAAGGAAGGATAGATGCAGAGTAGCCTGTGCCACAGCTGCTAGTGGGAGGGATGTACAGATTGATGATGTTGATGTTGTCGACCTTGATGCCCTGGCTTTCCAGGTGATTGTCCTTTGGCAGGGCATGTATTTGCTGGAAATGGATGGCCTTGTGGACAAGGAATGCCAGGCCTCCACCTTTGTCTTTTGCCCTGTCTTCTCTTATAAGGGTAAAATCGGCCGTATTTGGGTCCTTTTGGTTTGGCATTAGTTTTGTTTCCTGGAGGGCAGCAATTTTCACCTTTTGTTCATCCATCCAATGGATGATTTCTGAAATCTTGTTTTTTATTCCATTGCAGTTAAGTTGTAGAATTTTCAAGTTAAATTTTCTTTGGTCTTGGTCTGAGGGTGTGGACTGGGGTGGTTGACTTGGTTGACTTGATTGGCTTGATTGGATTGATTGGCTTGATTGGCTTGATTGGCTTGGAAGACTTTGGTTGTTCTTGTGACTAATACAGATCAGACAAGTAAAATTGACTGAGTATTCCTTTTCTGACTTGAGGTTGCTGCAGTTGTTCTTCTGACGCAGATGGCACCAGCCGAGGCAATTGCTGCATCTTACCGACTTAGTATGATTATAAACTCTTTTTTGACAAACAGGACAGACGTAGGTTAATGGTCCAGGGATTGGTCCAGGATTAGGATGGATTCCGGCTCTGATTAATAGTATACGGACCAAACAAGCCGGAGTATGTTGGTCCTCAGTTAGAGACACAAAAAAACACAGAAGGTAGAAGCTTGACCCCCTTCCTTGTAGGAGAGGGGGGGGTCTGGAGACTTTGCAGCTGCATGGCAGCTGGTAGTTGCACGCGAGGCAGGTGTTGAAGTTGTTGTAGTTCCTGCTCTCTTCTGACACGCTCTCCAATGGCAACCACTTCATGGAGATAGACGGAGTTGCTGTTCCTGTGCTAAGTGATCCCAAATGGCTCATGGACTTAGCTTTTCTTGTTGATATCACACATGAGCTTAATGTACTGGACAAGAAGCTACAAGGCCAGGGGCAACTTGTCAGTGCTGCCTATGACAACGTGAGAGCATACTGCACTAAACTTTTGTTATGGAAAGCCCAGCTCTCTCAGGCAAACCTTTTCCATTTCCCAGCATGCAAGGCTCTTGTGGATGCAGGCACACCATTCAGTGGCGAGAAGTGTCTTGATGCCATTTCGAAGCTGCAGGAGGAATTTGATCACAGATTTGCAGACTTCATGACATACAAAGCCACATTTCAAATGTTTGCGGACCCCTTCTCATTTGATGTGCAAGATGCCCCTCCTGAGCTTCAAATTGAGCTCATTGACCTGCAGTGCAACTCTGCACTCAAAGCCAAGTTCAGGGAGGTGAATGGAGAAGCAGACACGCTTGGACATTTTTTGAGAGAGTTGACCCCCAGCTTCCCTGAACTTTCCCGAATAATCAAGCGGACCATGTGCCTTTTTGGGGGCACATACTTGTGTGAGAAACTCTTCTCCACCTTGAACTTCAATAAGTCCAAGTATAGGTCCAGACTTACTAATGAGCATCTTCAAGCTCTATTGAGGGTCTCCACTGCTTCCTCCCTCAAGCCAAATGTGACTCAGCTATGTGAGAAGAAGCGCTGCCAGGTCTCTAGCAGCAAGAATTAAAGTTCAGAAAGTTAAAATTTAAAGAGCTGTTAATACAGACGTTTGAAACAAAATAAAAATAATTAGTTTTCTCTACTTAGCCAGCCACTGTATCTACTCATATTCTCATCATTATTTTATTTATTATTACTTATTGATTTATTTTTTATTCATCTTTAAGTTAATTTATTTAATTCATTATTTTTTGCTAAAAAATAAAGTAATTTGATAACGTTGGAATGTTTTAACAGCACTTTTCTTGTGGAAATCCTGATGCGGCCCAGCCTCACCCAGCCTCTGCCTCTTGCGGCCCTCAGGTAAATTGAGTTTGAGACCCCTGATTTAGAGACTGCATTTTCTATTCCCTTGGGTTGTCTGTTTTATACTAAAATTGGTTAGATGATCAGAAACGTGTGGGATAAACAGGTAAAACAGATAAAGAATGGTGGTAAATACTTTTTCACGGCACTGTATCTGTTGGTGTTTGCGTTCGTATTTGGTTCCCCTCACCCATTCCTGTCATATAATACATTTGTTATTATTCAAGCTCTAGAGTGACTAATTCACATTGTAAAGTGCCATTTCTTCAGTGTTGCTTCAGGAAGAGATATAATAAAAATTGTGTAATGACTTTTGTGAGATACTGTATATCAAATATTCCAAATGTGAATGACTCCATTTCTTGAAAGCACAGTGTGTGTACTGTATGAACGAAGTACTCACTGAATGAAGGTTGAATGTTGCTGTCAAACTTGCTTTGTAGTGCTGTGAAGGAGAAGATCAATTTATAAAAAAAAGTATAGTCATACCTCTTTTTACAAATGCCTGGTGCAAAATTTTCAGTTTACGTAAGCTTTTTTTAAGATCCAAGTTACGAAATCCCCCAAAAATATATGCATTTCCTTATACGTTATTTTATGTTGAAAATATTGCTGCGGATGCATTGATTCTCACTTTAGAACCTAGGTCCCATTGGCTGTCTCACAACCTCTACCCATGTTTTGAGATTCTTTCTTTCATACCTTTGGCTAAATGTTCCCCTTATTAGCAAATGCAATTCCCCTTATTAAGTGAGAAAAAAACATACAAATGCAACACGTTACATATTTACACACACAGGGCACACGTTCATTCATTTTCTGAAGTGCTTTATGCTTACTATAAAAGTCTAACATTTACAACACATTGCATGGCTTTCTGACGCGACAGGTCAAAGGGGAATGTGCATGCGCATATCATGCCCTGTCCACCTCGGCTAAATGCTCCCCTTATTAATGATCATCCCGTAATCGGGAAATTTCTTTGTTGCAGTAGGAAGAGGGTGAGGATGCAGGAATAGGAAAGGCATTATACACAAATAAGTACTTAATAGTAAGTCAATAAATAAATACATAAATAAATATATAAATAGGTAACCGTGTTGCTGAGATATATATATACATACACATACATATATATAGAAGCACATCTATACTGTATCAGAAATTCAGGAGGTCCTAAACCACAGCCTTTTTTAAGTTAAAGAGCCTGACAGCTGATGGGAGGAAGGATCTGCGGAAGCGCTCCTTCCTGCAGTGAGGGTACCGCAGTCTACTGCTGAAAGTGCTTCGAAGGGACTCCACCGACTCGTGCAGGGGGTGTGAGGTGCTGTCCATGATGGACCTCATCCTGGTCAGCATTCTCCGCTCTCCCACTTCCTCCACAGAGTCCAAAGGACAGCCCAGAACAGAGCTGGCCCTCCTGATCAGCTTGTTCAGCCTGTTCCTGTCCCTCTCCGTGCTCCCACTTCCCCAACAGACCACTGCATAAAACACAGTAGATGCCACCACAGTGTCATAGAAGGTCCTCAACAGTGGCCTGCACACACCAAAGGACCGTAGGCTCCTCAACAGGTAGAGGCGGCTCTGGCCCCTTCTGTACAGGGCATCTATGTTTGTGGACCAGTCTAGTTTGCTGTTGAGGTGAACACCCAGGTACTTCAAGTTCTCCACGATTTCAATGTCTTTACCCTGGATGTTCACCTGAGTGGTCTGTTGAGTTGTCCTCCGAAAGTCAACGACCATTTCCTTTGTCTTACTGGTGTTGATGTGCAGGTGGTTTTGCCTACACCAGTCGACAAAGGCTGTGATGACTGCCCTGTACTCCAGGTCGTTCCCGTCAGTCACTCGTCCAACAATGGCGGTGTCATTGGAGAATTTCTGGAGGTGGCAGGTGTCTGTATTATGTTTAAAGTCTGAAGTGTAGAGGGAGAAGAGGAGTGGGGAAAGCACTGTGCCTTGTGGTGCCCCCGTGCTGCAAGTTACCACATCAGACGTACAGTCCTGGAGTCTCACATATAGTGGTCCGTCGGTGAGGAAGTCGATGATCCATGCAGCTAGGTGGTTCCTTACTCCAGCCACCTCCAGTTTCCCTCTCAGAAGGACCGGCTGAATGGTGTTGAATGCACTGGAGAGGTCAAAAAACATCATTCTCACCGTGCTTCCCGAGTTCTCCAGGTGTGAAAGAGACCTGTGCATCAGGTAGGTGGTAGCATCTTCCACACCAATGCCTGGACGATAGGCGAACTGCAGAGGGTCCAGCTCTGCATTCATCAGGGGGCTCAGGTGGTTGAGGATGATCCTCTCCAGTGTCTTGATCAGGTGAGAGGTTAGTGCTACCGGCCTGAAGTGGTTTGGCTCCCTGGGGTTCGCAGTCTTTGGGACTGGGACCACGCAGGAAGTTTTCCACAAGGTGGGGACCTTCTGCAGACTGAGGCTGAGGTTGAAAATATGCAGAATCACTGTGCCAAGCTGATCCGCACACTCTCTCAGTAGTCTGGAGCTGAGGCCGTCCGGACCGGTAGCCTTCCTTGCCTCGATCTTCTTTAGTTGTTTTGTCACCTGATCGACAGTGATGCAGAGACCGGTGGAAGAGGGGGAGGAAGAGGTGGACGAAGAGGAGAACGAGGGGGTAGAGTTGCTTCTGGTCTGGGGGGTCAGGGGAGCAGGGGCAGGGCTGAATCTGTTAAAGAACTGATTCAGTTCATTGGCCCACTCCCCGTCTCCGGACTCCGGGCCTCTCCCACTGTTGCCTCCATAGCCCGAGATGGTCCTCAAGCTCCTCCAGACCTCTTTGGTGTTGCCTCTTTGGAGTTGCTTCTCTAGCCTCCTCCTGTAGCTGGTCTTTCCCCTCCTTATCTCTCTCTTCAGCTCCTTCTGGACCGTTTTGAGACTCTCCTTCTCCCCAGACCTAAAAACCCTCTTCTTCTTGTTCAGGAGGGCCCTTAGATCCCTGGTGACCCACAGCTTATTGTTGGAGTAACAACGGACCTTCTTGGAGGGTACGATGTTCTCCACACAGAAGTTAATGTAATCTGTGATGCAGTGGGTCAAGCTGTCGATGTCTTCCCCATGTGGTTTGCACAGCACCTCCCAGTCGGTTGTCTCAAAACAGTCCCTCAGTACCATGCTGGTCTCCTCGGTCCATCTTTGTATGATCCTCGTGGTAGGTTTTATTTTCCTCACCATAGGGATGTAGGTGGGGATCAGATGGACCAGGTTGTGGTCTGAGCGGCCCAGTGGGGGAAGGGGGACTGAGCTGTATGCCTCCTTTGTGTTGGCATACAGCAGGTCCAGAGTTTTTTGTTCCCTGGTGCAGCACTTCACATACTGAGTGAAGGTGGGGAGAGTCGAAGTCAAGGGAGCATGGTTAAAATCACCGGAGATAAGAAGGAGAGACTGGGGGTGTGACGTCTGTAGCCGGGACAGAGTAGTGTGGAGCAGCTCACGAGCCACTGCCGCATCGGCCGAAGGAGGTATATACACAGTTATTATGATGACGTGCGAGAACTCCCGGGGGATGTAAAACGGCCTGATGCTAACAGCTACTTGCTCGATATCTCGAGTGCAAAATTGCTCCTTCACAGTAATATGCCCAGGACTGCACCATCTACTGTTAATAAAGACAGCTAGTCCCCCACCTTTCTTCCTACCACTCTCCTCAGCGTCCCTGTCCGCCCTCACCAGCTGAAAGCCATCCAAGGAGATGAGAGAGTCTGGTATTCGCTCATCCAGCCAGGTCTCCGTGAAGCAGATAATGCAGGCGCTCCGATATTGTCCTTGTTGTTTGGTCAGCGCCGTTAGCTCTTCCATCTTGTTGGGGAGAGATCTTACGTTCCCCATAATAATAGATGGAATGCTGGGTCTGAAGCGTCGCTTTTTCTCCTGACATTTTCGTCCGGCTCTGCATCCTCTTCTCTTCCTCTTTAACTCAGCGAGGAGGTCCAAGTCCAGGGGAATCCCGGTGTTGCGTAGCGCTAACAGTTGATCCTTCGTGTAAAGCAACGTAGGCATGGCTGGGTGGGTCAAAATAGTCTCCAAAATTTTGAAATTTGAATTTGAAAAGATGGACTAAACTAGTAGATCAAAGACTGCCTCTCGCACAGCTTGAGTCTTGGAGTAGAGTCTTGAAAGTAAAGTCCCAAAACATTAAGGTATCGAATATAATATATAAAGTGAAGTAACAACTAAAGTCTTAAGAGACAATAAAAACATAAAATAAAGGATAAAAATCCGTAAAAAAGCTGTACAAACACAGAATTCGAGTGAGGGTTTAGGGAGCTTTTGCAACAAGCAGCCGCTTTGAACGGCGCCCTATGATCATGCTTCAACACAGATAGATTTTGTATACTTGTTATTCATTTTAAGATAAATAATGTTCTTATAATTGTCTCAAATGTTTGTGTTTCTCACATCTTTATAAAAAAATGGGAACACTGATCAATTTTAAAGGGTTAAGTTGGTAGTTGTGTGAGGACTGTCAAACAAATTAAGATAATTTACATATGAAGTACTGCTCTACTTACAAAATTTTCAACTAACAAAAAAAAGGTTTGGAACCAATGAATTTTGTAAGTAGAGGTAGAGAGAAATAGATGCCACCGGTTGCAAACTTCTGCGACAATCAGACAGGCTTTTACAAGAATGCTAACTACTAATGTTTAACTCTTCCACCAAAATGTGCAGGTGATAAGTACAGATCACAGTGAATAATTTGTCAGCCACTTGGATTAAGTGTAACCATTGTATTTGTTGTTTTGTTGCGAAACAAATATTAAAATTTAAAGGATCATATGGATTTTTTCTCACGTGAACATCAGAAGCTCATAAAAGTGTATAAATATTTAATCTGTTCATGAATATGGAAAGTATGGACAAACTTTGTTATCCTTTGAAAGTGTTTTGTTTTTAAATGGAACACGAAGTTTAATTTGTATCAGTAATAAACTTCATTTCCAGCAGAACAAAAATACAACTTTGCATTAAGCCTACACTTGTTCGACACATCGCATATGGTTCTTGGGCTATGAAATGTGTCTGTGTCATGTTTTGTTTGGGATTTTCAGGCGTGTATGTATGTACGTGTTTTCCCTTCTCTCATAGTCAGCTGTTATGAGTTTATTTGATTAGCCTATGTGTGTATAGAAGGAGAATGTTTGGTGACCTCTGGCGTGAGAGTATTGCTATCATTACCTTGTGGGGTCCCATCCATTAAGGCATGTTTTGCATTTTGTCGGTTTGCAGTTTCTTCCCATTTATATTGTCACTTGGATATAGTTTTTTTCATTAAAAGCCTAAGTTGTGCACCAACAATTTCTGCCTTTTTTTTACTGCATCCTGGGTTCTACTTCACCACGCTCAAACATGACAGTTTATTAGTATGCTTACAAATAACTATGACACAAACACAACCATCATTTTATTGGCTTAATACTGGGATCCCTCATAACCGAAGCTTCCAACTTTCTCGGCTCTAGTACATCACTTTGTTTTATCTTATGTATAAAAAAAAAGTTTATCAAAATATCAAAATCCACACGGAAACTTGCAAGCGGAAGACAGAAGTTGAAAAATGGCGGTAGTCAGGGCTCTGGTTCTTCTTCGGCACTAAATTGGGTATCACTCAGTGCCAAAGAAGAAGGGATAAGCGAGATACACTATATAATGTAATGGCTGGTCTCGCCTCCCAGATTGCCATGCTGCACGTAGCAGCAACTGTTCTTTTCCACAAACTTCTGCCGCTTTCGCTTGGCCATTGGCACGCTGGTTCACCGCCTGGTAGCACTCGCCGAATTTGCGCCACGCGGCTGCCAGGATGCCTGCCTACACCCGGAGTCTGAAGTTCACATGTTCCGAGGCGCACTACTGCAAATTCCCGTGTGGACTAAGACACGGAGGAATAAAACAATTAAACAGCATTATGATGGATTTACGGCGTAGATAGAGCCGTAAGGCTGATATGATGATAGGACATCAAAAGCACAGCAAGGGGCCGGTCACAAGGAGACGGGTGACCTAATGGTCAGAGCCATTGAATTTGGCAATACGACAACAACAGGAATTTTTGAGAATAATACATTTCGAGTCTGACATAGTGGATTCGGATTAAAGCTTCAATAACCATTTTTTAAACATTATTTAAATCAAATGGAGAGGAAAAAAATTAACGATGAGTACAGTACCTAAATTATTTAAATTTTTAATCCATTGATTAGTATAATTAGTCATTTAAATGTATACAAAAACGATGTATTGTCTCTCTCACTGTAACAACAGGTGCCGCAGAGCCCATGAATGCCCTGTGCACGTGACGATCACGTGAACGCTGTTCTCGCCACAAGTCCCCCTGCCACTGTTTTGACCTGGACCCAATATCACAGACTCTTGCTGACTTTTTAAAATAAATATATGTTGGATAAGTGTCAGCACTAAATATAATTCCTCTGTAGTCATTAAATGAATACTAATTGAAAAATATTTGTAAATGACTGTATTCTGTTTTTTACTTATAATCAACACAATATCCTAAATAGATTGGAACTGCATTTGTCGCTTGTGGCATGAATGTGGTGAGTTTACCTGAGACACTCTAGCATTCTTGATGCTAATTGGTGTATGCTGAATTCCCTTCAGTCCAAACAATGCCACCACGTCCATGGGCTCCTTAGCATAAAAAAAAAACAATTAACTCATCTTTTCTGCCTACATCTTATCCCGATTGCAGACCAGACGGTATGGAAAAAGCCATAACACTGCATTAAGAGGAGGAAGAATGTTAGACTGAAAAATGAAAATGCCTCAACCATTAAGTTTTGGGAACTCTCTAGTTGGCATCATTACCACAAAGAGAGTAAAGGAATTTCCTCCAGATTGCAGTTGAACTATGCAGTTTATTCGTGTGTGTCCCTGGTTGAGCCTTCAACAATCTCAGTTTAAGTAATGACTTGTAATGGCATTTCTTATAAATGACTATAGTTTTAATATGCAGAACAACAGGGGTAAAAACAATAGCTGGACAGTTTTTTTAACCTGACATCAGAGGGTGTAGCAGAGTTTGAGGACAGTTTGAGCCAACAGATTGATGAATCATATATTTGGGTCATGAATCAAATGCATGTACAGTGCATGAAAAAGTATTGGCGCTCTTCTTGATTTCTGTTTTATGCATATTTTGATGATTCCAAGAAGGGGACGCGCACGGGTGCAGCAGCTCTATGCTCTCCAGTTTCGTGTTTTGTTTTCTCAATCTTATCGTTATTTACTAACATCTGCAAGACAAACTTTTTCTACAGTCGCCAGGATTTAATTACTTTCGGGAGGAGATGCGATACATCCATCACAACAGATTACCAACGGACCTACAATATCCTTGAGGACATCTCGAGACCACTGGGATCTCCGTGGATAGTCGGCCCACTCAGAGTGCGACGGAGGCGGCAAAGGGAAAGAAAGCAAAGGCGCGGATGCCGGGCAGGCCTAGCTGCTAAGCTAAGTCAGAAACCACACCGAGCACCGCTTCAGAGTATCTTCTTGACCAACGACAGATCCATCACCCCCCAAAAAATGGACAATTTGGAACTTCAGCTTGCTGTCAACAGGTTTGTCAGGAACTGCAACGTTATTTTCATCACGGAAACATGGCTACACCCGCAAATCCCAGACGCCAAGGTATCACTAGCTAGCCGGACGCTATTCCGAAATGATAATCCGAAAGAATTATCAGGGAAAAGCAAAGAGGGACTTTGCGTGTACATACACAATGAATGGTGCTGCAAAGGTAGGATCATTAACACTCACTGCCCCCCGGATTTAGAGCTCTTGGCAGTCCATCGCAGGCCCTTCTATGTACCGAGAGAGCTAACAATTGTCATTGTAATGGCTGTTTACATCCCACCGGATGCTAACATTAGCAAGGCACTTAGCCTCCTGCTAGCGGCTGTAAATAAACAGCAGCTTGACCACCCCAATGGAGTCTTTATTGTCGCTGGGGACTTTGACAAAACATGTTTAAAGACTGTTCTGCCTAAATTTATCGAGTACGTGAAGTGTCACACCAGAGGACATAAAACTCTAGACCATGTTTATTCTAATATCAAACATGCTTATGGACCCACACCCCTCCCTCACCTTGTTGGATCAGACAACCTCTGCCTGTCCCTCACCCCTGCATACACCTCAGTTTGTCCTTTCTCAACTGCATGACTGTTTTTCCCACACCATTTGGGAACTTTTTGAACAACACAACCTCCAGTACTACACGGACACTGTACTTTTCTATATAAAAACTGCACGGACAATGTCACTGTTAATAAACAGATACTGTTTTTTCCTAACCAAAAACACTGGATGACCAGTGAAATACAGGCATTCATCAAATGCCGTAACACCGCCTTCGGGTCAGGGGACAAGGTAAAATATAGCGCTGCCAGAGCAGAGATGAAGAGAGGCATTAAAAAGGCCAAGGCCGCATATACCAGGAAAATTGAGGAACGCTTCACAGGAAATAACCTAAAGAAGATGTGGCAGGGAATACGACATAATACCAATTACAATGACAATGTGTCTGTTAACGCAGATGCCTCACAAGCAGAGGAAGTGAACCGTTTCTTTGCCCGCTTTGAGACTGACAAATCAGACCCAGTCTCAACACCCCCACCACCACCCTGCAGCAATACACTGAAGTTTCAGGAACAGGAAGTGAGACTGGTAATGCAGTCTATGAACATCAGGAAGGCTGCTGGCCCTGACGGAGACACATGCACTGATTAAATGCCATAACACAGCCTTCAGGTCAGGGACAAGGTACGATACAGCGCTGCCAGAGTAGACCTGAAGAGAGGCATTAAAAAGGCCAAGGCAGCACATACAAGGAAATTTGAGGACCACTTCACAGAAAATAACCCAAAGATGTGGCAGGGAATACGACATATTACCAACTACAATAACAATAATGTGTCTGTTAATGCAGATGCCTCACTAGACCGTTTTTTAGCCCGCTTTGAGACTGACAAATCAAAACCAGTCTCAACACCCCCACCACCAACTACCCTGCAGCAATACACTGAAGTTTCAGGAACAGGAAGTGAGACTGGTAATGCAGTTTATGAACACCAGGAAGGCTGCTGGCCCTGACCGAGTACCTGAGAAGGAGCTCAAAGCCTGTGCTGATCAGCTGACTGGTGTTTTCACAAATATCTTCAATTGTACACTGCAACAATCCATCATCCCATCCAGCCTGAAATCTGCCACCATCATCGCAGTCCCTAATAAGCCAACCATTGACAGCCTGAATGATTATAGGCAAATACGTCCACTGAGCCGTAGCTCTACACACAGCACTGAGTCACCTGGAGCACTATGGGAACTACATGAGGATGCTTTTTATTGACTATAGCTCAGCCTTTAACACTATAATACCGGACATTCTGTCTGACAAACTCTCCCACTTTGAACTACCTTAACTTCTTAACCAACCGTCCACAAAGTTTTAGACTTTGTCCCTACCTATTTTTTTCCATTACACTGAGCACTGACTCCCCTCAAGGCTGTGTACTGAATCCTCTTCTGTACTGCCTGTACACATACGACTTTACAGCGACCCACCAGTCTAACTTTGTCATCAAATTTGCCGATGACACCAGTGTGGTCGGACTCATCTCAGGGGGGATGAGTCTGCCTACAGAGATGAGGTTAAACTGTTTTCGTGGTGTTCGGTGAACAATCGCACACTAAATACTACGAAAACTAAAGAAATAATCCTGGACTTTCTCAAACGCAGCACATATATCGCCCCACTCCTCACAAATGGAGTATGTGCAGACAGGGCATAGTCCTTCAAAAATTCCTGGGGGTCCACGTCACAGCCAAGCTCTCCTGGTCTACCAACACCACCGCAGTGGTGCAGACGGCTCAGAAACGACTCCATTTCCTGAGGGTACTTAGGAGGAACAACTTGGACACTAAGCTTCTGGTAGCCTTCTATAGAGCCCCTGTGGAGAGCAGAGCCTGGCATACTGCATTACAGTGTGGTATGCTGGAAACACAGCAGCAGACAGAAAGGCCATGCAGAGTGATCAACACTGCCTGGAAGATCATCCGCTGCTCTCTGCCCTCACTGGAAGACATTGCCAGCCATCGCTACCTCAGCAGAGCAGTTGGCAGGGACCCATACTACCCTGGTCACAATTTGTTCCAGCTGCTGTCCTCTGGCAGACGCTACAGGTCTCATAACGCACGGACAAATAGACTTAAGGACAGTTTTTCCCCCAGCCATTAGGACTCTGAAATTGCATTAGCACGACACACAATCCCTTCTGTGCAATAACTTCGGGGTGTGCAATGACAAAGTACAATATCTTAGATAGACTGTGCATTATTTTAGAATTCCCAGGGAATCCGCCGGGATGTGACTTTTTATACTTTTATTATTATTATTTGATTTTTTTTACTGGGAAAATGCAATTTGTGGAGTAGGACCACCTATTTCGTTATAGGCAGCCGTGTATGGTGACAAAGGCTTTTTATTTGATATCTATCACACACACAAGACCATCAAATCAATTTCTGTATGACACAAAGACAACCCGAGGAAAGACAAAATGCAGTTTCTAAATGATTTTATTTACCAAGGCAGAACAAATTAAACTTCTCTGGCTTTCTGTGAAAAAGTAATTGCCCCCCTTTGTTAAATCACAAAATAACTGACTTATCACAAGCATAGAAAATCTGAGTTCAATTTTACAGGCCACACCCACACTTGATTACCACGTGTTCAATAAAGAAAACACTTATCGTATTTTTATGACTATAAGGCGCACTTAAAAGTCTTAAATATTCTCCACATTAGCCTTATATATGGACCAATATTAAAATTATAACGATAAAATAAAATAAATTAGTCGATAGGGTACACCATCCTCTACAGATCTCGCAACCACGGTAAGCAGCCTGCGACTTCATTTTCCCCGGTGCGCTTCATGCTGAAGTTCTTTTGTCAACACACCCAGTATGACGGCGAGCATACTGATTTGGTGCTCGCCGTCATTCGAGCTGGATTGACAAAAGAACTTCAGCCGCTAGGTTGGCTTCAACAGAGCATTCAGAGATAGACTGCAAACTATATATGATCAATATTTATCTGCAACAGGTATGGCAACTATGGTAAGCATCCCTCGCCTCTATTTTCGGTGCGCGGTGAATACTGAGATATATAAAATGGCTTTCATTTCGGTTGAGCTCGATCTAGCACATTAATGTTTGTTGTCAAGAAGTCTCAACTGTGGTCCGAGTTTTCAGAAAGGCAGAAATTACTGACTCGAATAATGACTACTTTGGTGAGACGGAGACGTGCTTGTTGGATGCCGCATTCGCCCACCTGTTCAACATGAGTTATTATGCTATTGCTGTAACACGGAAATAATAGCACTTAAACCTTGTAGAAAGTTAAAAAAAAAATAATTCATGTTGGGAGTGAATTAAGTGGTCAGAAAGCTGATTTGTAATCTATTAATAAAGTTTGGCTGACCTATCTGACTGTTTTGTTGACTTCCCTTTAGCGCAGGACCATCTAGTGGATGCATCACGTAAACCCAGCCTCCACTGTAGACCCGTATAATGCGGTGGGGTAGACCAGTGTAATGCGGAGCGGTGCACCTTACATTGTGGGCGCCTTATATATGGAAAAAACATTAAAATGTGTTATTCATTGATGGTACAACTTATAATGCGGTGCTTTTAATAGTTGTGAAAATATGGTATATTAAGAATTTTAAACTTTGATTTGTTATGCTTAATCGAGACCTGCCTAAATGCAAATTCCCCGATTGCAGGATTGCAGATACCATATTTCAATATCTTCAGAAGGGAGTGTGGGAAACTGTGGCGGGGGAGTGACATTCTATTTTAGGGAACAGTTTAAGATTTGCTTCTGTCTAGAAAACATAAAATCAAAACTAGATATAGGCAGGGTCATTGGTGCAGCCTTAATTTACCTCAAAAGGGCATTTGGTACATCAACCACCCGATACTGCTTGCTAAACTGTTTAATTTTAATTTCTCACCAAGCACGGTAAATTGGATTGAATCATACTTATCAGTAAGATCATAGTCCATAAGGAAACAAAATACAAAATTTATTTCGTGGAATAAGAGTCTTAGAAGGTCAGTGTTTGGTCCATTGCTCTTCACTCTCTACATAAATGATCTACCAAGTTGTTCTTCAATTGTCACCTGCCAAATGTATACCGATGATGCCGTTCTATATGTCTACGGGAAAAACGGCTAAAGCGGCAAAAACATGCTGCACAGGAACTCACAGCTGCTATGACAAGCATGAATAACTGGCTTGAAAAATCCCAACTAAACTTAAATATATCTAAGACTGTATGTATGTACTTCTCCAAAGAGTAACCATAATGGTGTTGTCCAGGGTAAAACAATCAATGTAGTCGAAGAATAGGAATCTTGACTCTCAACTTGTCTTTTAACAAGATAAAATAAATAATTTGTCCAATTTTAGGTTCATTAGAAACAATTTAACACCCAAGTCAGCAAACCTATATTTTGATACAATGATCATTTTATACAACTTAATCAGAGCTGCCAACCTCCGCTGACCCCATTTTAGGAATACCCTTTACCATTTGCAGTTTTATCTTTTCATCAGGAGTGAATACGATTCACACAAATTTGATATCAAATTTAGATCGAACTGTTATTATCATGCTCAGATGATTCACAATACACTCGTGTTATCAAGTTCGTCCTGTTTATAGTGCAGTTCAATCAAATGCGTAAGTAAGATGGCAGAAGCCGTAGCGATGGTGAATTTCAAGGCATTTAAATTGGAAATTTGGCACTTTTCCGAAATGGTTGCTTCAAAGAAATGACATTTTTGGGGATTTCCAAAGTTTAGGGAGGTTGTCAGGAGTTCCGGAGTTTGCTTTACTTGCCCGTAGTAAACTCCTGAAATTCCGGAGAAGTTGTCAGCTCTGCTTACTGCCTAATAAGTTGGTCATTGGCCTGCAAAACAACACTAAAATCAATTGTAACCACTTATAAGCAAGCTCTGAAAGTGTATTACAGAAAAGCGAAAACGCATCACCACTGTCAAAGTTTTAAAAAATACAATTGCTTGAACTGGGACAATACTGTTAAATATCCAGATACCACCTTAGTTGACAAAATCCCCCATTAAAAAGCTCCTCCTCCACTGTAGTATTTTGGAAAAAAAAATCCAACACACCAACAAGGGCTCGCTCTAGAGGTGACTGTGTAGTTCCCTTAATAAAGAGTCCATTCAGCAAAAGCACATTCTCTTTCTGTGCCGCACATACCTGGAACTCAATACTAATTAACATACGTGGACTCTCATCTCTGAACCTCTTCTTTAATCAGCTTAAAGCCTGGCTGTTAGATGAGCGAAATTACGGTCACAACACTGTCTTAAATTGTGCTACTTGTGTGTTTGAGTGGTAGAGGTGAGATCTTTTGCCCGAGCACAAAACCCGACCTGACCCGACCAAAAACTCAGACCTTTCAGGCCCAACCCAACCCAAAATGTCATTAATTACTTCGGATTCGGGTCGGGCCAGTCTTCTGTCTCGCTGCAAAAAAAAAAAAATCTTTCTATCTCTCTCTTTTTCTTTAAAAAAAAAAGTTTATACAAATGTATACTAGAACGATGTGTGGATATTAAACTAAGAAATACTTCCCATAGCACGGGAACGGCACAAGAAGTTAATGATAAACTAAACATGCACCAGGACCAATAAGTTTGAATTTTGGAACAGCTTCAAATTGATTGTTGATTAGGCTAAAGAAACCTGCTTTGGCTTCGCTGAATGTGGTCAATGTGGGTCTTTGCTTTCATACTCATCACTAATTTTCTGGTAACCTTCTATAGAGCTACTGTAGAGAGCATCCTAGATCACAATGTGGTACGCTGGAAGCACGGCAGCAGACAAAAAGGCCATGCACAGAGTGATTAACACTTTCCAGAAGATCGTCGGGTGGTCTCTGCCCTCACTGGAAGGCAATGCCAACCCTCGTTACCTCAGCAGAGCCAGGAACATCATCGGGGACCCATACCACCCTGGTCACAATCTGTTCCAGCTGCTGCTCTCTGGCAGACGCTATGGTTCTCACAAAGTACGGACAAATGGGCTTAAGGTCAGTTTTCTCCCACATCCATCAGGACTCTAAACTTGTGGCAACACGACACACAATCCCTTCTATGTAATAACTTCGGAGTGAGGTAACATAAAAAAACGTTGGGCGGTGGTCTGCCTCCTACTGCCTGACTGAAGGTAAGTGAAAGACAGTGAGAGGTAAGTGACCAAATGTTCGAGTACCAATCTGATGTCACAGTCTGTATAAGTTCCCCATCTTGTGGAAGACTTCCTTTGTGTGATTCCAGTTTTTGTCCATCTTTATGTCCTTTGAGACTGTATCCGTTTTTGCTACCGCAACCAAAATGGTGCCATTCTAGTGGCAGCCGGTGGCGGTAGCTCCGTCCACTCTTGCTCATCTTGTGTTTTTGCTGCTATTTCTGCGATTTGGTTTGGTGATTCTTAATGATCCCATTTACTTTGCTTTTTACCTTCTGCTTTTGCTTTGTTGTTCTGCGGCATTTGCGACTGTACTGTCTAACTCATGCCTTTTCTTGCTACTGTCACAATGACATTTCCCGAATATGGGATGAATAAAGTTATCCAATCCAATCAGGAATCACTCCTCCTCCTGATTCGGGTTGACGAGTCTTTAATAATAAAATATGAAATTGGTCTGGAGCTGCTTTACTACCTCAGGACCAGGACGACCTGCTGACATTTCTGGAAGAGTGAATTCTGCTGTCTACCAGCAAATTTAGAAGGAGAACATCCCACCCTCACTTTGTGCATTCAAACTCCAGGGCTCTTGGAGCATGCATCTTGACAACGATCCAAAGTACACGAACAGTCCCACCTCTGAATGGCTCAAAACAAAGTTAAGGATATGGACTGGCCAAGTTAATGTCTGGATTTAAATCCTATTGAAATGCTGTAGTGTGATCTGAAACGGGCTGTTCATGCTAGAAAACCCTGTAATTTGCAGAATTGAAACAATTTTGGACAGGAGTAGGCCAAAATTCCTCCAAAGCGTCATAAACGCTTGATTTAAGTCATTGCTGCCAACATTTGTATTTGATAAATACAAACACAGAAATCAGGAAAGGGGCAAATACATTTTCACCGCACTGTGTACATATATGATTGAATCACCAATGTGGGTGTAGCATACGCAGTATATGAGAGAACCAAATATTACCAAATGATGTATGCAATTCCATAGAATGGAGTTTTTTTAATACAGGTAAGACAAAAAGGTTTAAACTAAATTCTTCTATAGTACCTCATAATATCCATCAATGAAGACTGTGACCATCTTAGGGTTAACACCGTGAGCTGAAAGAAGTGACCTGAGCATCCTACAAGGAAATGGTAGTTGCATTAGAAAGAGACATACTGCCTTTGACAATCAATGTTTGTACTTTTAAACAATAACTAACAATTCGGGAAAATGTTGATCAAGTCCCTTCTATTTTAATACACAAGCTCTTACCGATAGAGATAATTAGGTCGGTTTCCTGCAATGACAGCGACAGGGATATTGAAGACGGTATTATTGGGCAGCTAGAAGTAAAAAGATAAATGGGGAAAAAAAAGGAAGAAAATATATTGTTAGTTTGATTTGTATATATAGCAAGAATAATTTATGGGATGTTTTAAAAAAAATTAATGCTAGGATGCTCTGATTCATGGGTATTCAGTACATAGATTGCCATCTAGCATTCAATCACCAAGGTAGCTATTGGGTGATCACATGACAGTGAGAGTTGATCCCCATATTGAAGTGTAATAAAATTTGACATGCGATTTGAGCTTGTAAACAGCGCCATTGAGAGTTTTTTTCCCCAAGATGGTATCGCATGAGCACGCAGCGGTTTGAAGCTCTCCCTTTCTTGTGCACTTTTCATGTTTTTTTTGTCTATAAGACGCACTGCACCGCTTTATATGGGTCTACAGTAGAGACTGGGGTTACGTTATGCATCCACTAGATGGTGCTGCGCTAAAGGTAATGTCAACAAAACAGTCAAATAGGTCAGTCAAACTTTATTAATAGATTACAAATCAGCTTTTGACAACTCCATTCACTCCAAAAATGAATAAACAACGGTTTTATTTGTCATGACACGGTTTATCTTTTAACAACAGCGAGGTAGTGGAGGGGAACTTTTCCTCCATTCAATAAACACATAAAAAACATTCTGATGATGTTACGGTACATCAAACGTCAGTGCAATCACAATATAGTAACACTATAGTAACTCAATGTTGATCATGCGGGTGAACTGTGCGTCCTCTCACATACACAATGACGCACTATAACATTCAGCTGTTGACATTCATATTCACAATCTTAACAACCTTGTTCAACTGTAAACACAAAAGAAACACATAAGGCTCACTTTATCAGTTCATTCCTCATCAATGAAGACCCTGAAATTCTTTGTCTTCAGTTTCCGAATTGGTAAGCTTGGGGAATGTGGCATCAAACACGCCAGGCTCCGTCTCATAAATATCGTCATTAATCGAGTTCATGTCGCTTTGGTTGTCTGGCAGTTAAGTGACAATTCCTCGAACCACAGCTAAAACTGATAAAAAACTGATACATCAGCCCCGTGACCAGACGTTTGGTCGCCGGTCTTTTGGTCGCCGGTCAAATGTACTTCGACATTAAACTCGCTCTCATGAATATAATTTTGACAGCTGGCTTCAACAGTAAACTCTGTCACCATTTGACCGGCGACCAAAAGACCGGCGACCAAACGTCCGAGCACCATCAGCTCAGGCATTAATGATCGACTGGCAGATTGTGGCGTATGTCGACTGTCTTCAACGGTAAAAATAGACTTGGCGTAGTTGTGAGGCATATTGCGGCTAAATATTGAACCATAAATAATATGTAGTTCACAGTCTAGCTTTGAATTCTCAGTCCATGCCAATCTAGCGGTTGGGGTTCTTTTGTCAAACCACCCAGAATGAAGGCGAGCACTGAATGAGTGTACTCGCGGTCATACTGGATGGATTGCTAAAATAATTATATATCCAATCATGCACCGCGCACTACTTCTTATACGGGGGGAAATGGAGTCGGCGGCTGCTTACCGTAGTTGTGAGACCTGTTGAAGATTAATTTTGATGCATATATAATGCGCACCGCATCATAAGGCGCATGGTCAGCTTTTGACCAGCTTTTCGTGGATTTCAACATTGCAGGTTCTTGCAGAGAGAATTAAGGTTCATTGGACGCCAATGGCAGTCAATGGTTTCAACAGTAAACTCTGTCATAATCTGAACCCATTCTACCAAACGTCCGGCGACCAAACGCCTGGTCGAGCAAACGACCGGGCAACCAAACGTCCAGCGACCAAACGCCTGGTCGAGCAAATGACCGGGCGACCAAACACCTGGTCGAGCAAACGACCAGGCGACCAAACGTCCGGCGACCAAACACCTGGTCGAGCAAACGATCGGCGACCAAACGTTCGGCGACCAAACGTCGGCGACCAAATCTCGGCGACCAAATCTCGGCGACCAAATCTCGGCGACCAAACGCTCGAGTACCCTGTGGACTGATAAGTAGTCTTCTCTAAGATGCATTACTCATCGCTAAAAAATGCGTTCAACGTTCACAAGAATATCATCTGTGGATATGTATCTGGCTGCATTCATGGTAAAGCCAGCCTCAATCGACAAGTTTGATAGTCCTCATGCTTTCAAAAACAAGCCTGTTCACTGGATGAGCAACAGGAATGCTTGGATCACGAAAACCCTCACAAAACACTGGTTCTTGAAGTATTTCATCCCGAATTTCATTGTCCTCCTCATACTGGAATTAGAAAAAATATTGAATCGAATACAAGTTAAATGGCCTCCCATTAACCATTTTTTTATGTATAACAATTTTCGTAGTGAGTACAGTATTTAAAATACCGTATTTGCACACCTATAAAACGTACCGTCATATATGGCGCAGTCTCAGTTGCGGGTATATTTTCCGTTTTTTGTCAATACATAGGGCACCTTGCTGGATAAGGCGCTAGCATGACATTAGGCTAGCATATGTTACGCTAAATGCTAGTGTACCTGTTATGCTAGCCACTAGCATATGTTATGCTAGATGCTAGTGTACCTGTTATGCTAGCTAATAGTGTATGCTATGCTAGCTGCTAGCATATATTAGCATCAATTACCATAAAACCTCAATTTCAACGGCATGCCCTTCTATTTTTCAAACTTTCCCCCGTAGTGCCGTTCAATTAGAGGGTGCCGCTCTATTTTTCGACCAGCTGGTCAGAATTTTGAGAAGATGCTGTAAATGTTATGGACGATGAGAAACCAGGTAACATATACATTTATTTAACAAAAGGCACAAATACAAGGCGATTACTGGTATGTTATTATAAATTCATTGGTGAAAATCATGTGACACGTCACTGTTGGAGCTGTCCTCGTCATTTACATCACCTTCCGCATCAGCGCCGAGTACCTGAGTCGCCAGCATTGGCTAGCGTTTGCTGGAGAAGTTGTAAAGTCTGAATCGGGCCATCTGACATGAAATAATTGATCTGGCAATCCTTCGAGCTAAGCATCAACAATCCATTACAAATAAACTTCCGTTGTTGGTGCTCGCATGTCGCCAAATTTGGTGTGTGTAGCTCTTCTTGCCATACAACATCCAGTTATTATAGAACTGTTTGCCTTGAATGTAGACCTCAGGGCCTGTATAAATATGGTGCAGCCTCCTGGAATTCCTTCATTTTGTGTGTTTCCTCACGTCTTTCATTCAAAATTTTGACACTTTGACGAGTTTTAAAGGGTTTAATTGTTAGTTGTGTGAGGACCGTGGAACGAATTAGAGATTTTTTTCAAGGTGCGAAAAGTCTTGGAACCAATTAATTGTGTAAGTAGAGGTACAACTGTATCGCAATAAAGGTCTTTAAGTCTAGTATCGGGAATTTATCAGCATAGATTTGTGCGTGTGGTCTGTGAATCGTGATGTGTCGGATATGAGGCAACACAAGTGTGTGTGTGTGTGTGTGTGTGTGTGTGTGTGTGCGCCCGTGTGTGTGTGTGTGTGTGTGTGTGTGCGTGATTCAAATTTGTACACAGCCTCTGGTTAAAAAGAAATTGAATTTCGGATGGTGTCTTACAGGTTCTGGGTTGAATTCAATAGGTGCTGGGTCTTTGCAGCTGCAGATACTGCCATATCCTTCTACTTTGCTGCAAAAGAGTCTCCTGCGCCGGTTCCATTCTGTATCTACCCAGTGGCACTCTGCCTCTGAAAGAACAAACACATGCAGCAAATGAATAATAATTTCAATAAAACTTGATAACTTTTTGGATTCATATAAATCTCTAGCTCAACATGCCAGACGGACCATTCTCTATATCCTCTAGGTAAATTTGTCCTGCCCGGCATGTCTCTCAAATTACTGTATTTACTCGCATTTAAGCAAATTTCGTCAACAAACAAATGATGACTGAATCGAAGGTACGGCTTTAATGACATGTACGGAACTCCATGTTGACGACGCTGTGACACGAAGTTGCCATGATGCCATGAGGCCGTGATGTCATGACACAATGGCACCATGACGTCATGAGGTAATACATCTGATTGGCCAGACGCAATTAGCCTTGCTATTGAAATAAAACATAATTACACTAATTCTTTTCCATTTTATTTCTTCTTTAAAAGTGACAACAATTGGAGTAAGCTGAACCATCGAAAAAATTTAGATAGTTTGACATTGGGAGAAATATAGCTGCCACAACATCTTAAACTTCTGGTAAGAAAATTGTAATGAGGAAATGCACTAAGCACAAAAATTAAATGAACTCTTTAAAGAAACACATTAATACTTAAGATTTCAATATGAAGTGGGATAACTAGAAAAATAACGAAGGCAATGTCTTCAGAACTAAAGGATGCCAAGTCTCATAAGGGTTTTCAGCCTCTCGAGGGCTCAATTGTGTAGACACCCTAAAATCAGACTGGCGCTGAGGAAGTCTGTTTCTGATTGTTTGGATAGAAACAGTCCCACTACTGGCCCTGTGGGGGTCATTCTGTAGGGCAAGAGCAGCTCAGCCTGTTGCGCCTTGCACAAAGGAGTTTTTAGGGTTTTCAAATGGTTGCCTCTGTAGTGCACCTGCTGTAAATTCCACGAACACCAATACAGCTGAAAGTGATTAACAATGCTCTCAGCTGCTTGACCAATCAGAAAATTACAGGAAAGGTTTAATTCATGCCAGGTGCAATAAAAAAGTGTTTTTCGTTTTTGTGAGCAGTGTTGTTATAATAGATACACAGGGGGAACAGTGATGAACTTTCAGTTAATGCAGACCAATTAAATTATTAAACACAAAAAAGGCTTTTCACCAGTTACATTTAAATGAAATATGTAGTGTTGAGGGTAATGACAAAATTCTTTGATCTACCTTCAGAGGCAGTAAGCTGAACTTCCGTTTTAAGAAGAACTGCATCACCCCAGGTGGAAAGAGCTGGTGATTTTGAATGCTTTTCACCATATACTTGACCTAGGCATTCAAATGTACAGCTTGTCAGAAATGAAATTGGTAGATTCATTGATATACTGATTGATTAAGCAATGAACAAATATCATATTCAAATAGAAAACAATCAACATTTTCTACATGTCGAAATGACAAAACTTATTTGTGGTGCAGCCTAGCCGGACGTTTGGTCGGCCGGACGTTTGGTCGCCCGGACGTTTGGTCGCCCGGACGTTTGGTCGCCCGGACGTTTGGTCGCCCGGACGTTTGGTCGCCCGGACGTTTGGTCGCCCGGACGTTTGGTCGCCCGGACGTTTGGTCGCCCGGACGTTTGGTCGCCCGGACGTTTGGTCGCCCGGACGTTTGGTCGCCCGGACGTTTGGTCGCCCGGACGTTTGGTCGCCCGGACGTTTGGTCGCCCGGACGTTTGGTCGCCCGGACGTTTGGTCGCCCGGACGTTTGGTCGCCCGGACGTTTGGTCGCCCGGACGTTTGGTCGCCCGGACGTTTGGTCGCCCGGACGTTTGGTCGCCCGGACGTTTGGTCCCCCGGACGTTTGGTCCCCCGGACGTTTGGTCCCCCGGACGTTTGGTCCCAGTCTTTTGGCCGCCAGTGAAATGGTGACAGAGAGTAAGTACTGTTGAAAACAGCTCTCAACAAGAGTTTAATATCTAAATATCTACTGTTGATTAATGAGAGAGAGAGAGAGGTTAATATCTGAGTACTGTTTAATATCTGAACTGTTGAAACCAGCTCTCAAAATTATATTCACGAGTTTAATATGTAAAGATCTACTGTTGATTTAATGTGTGTGTGTGTGGTGCGTGTGTGTGGTGTGTGTGTGTGTGTGGTGTGTGAGTGTGTGTGGTGTGAGTGTGTGTGGTGTGAGTGTGTGTGGTGTGTGAGTGTGTGTGTGGTGTGTGTGTGTGTGTGGTGTGTGTGTGTGTGGTGTGTGTGTGGTGTGTGTGTGGTGTGTGTGTGTGTGTGTGGTGTGTGTGTGGTGTGTGTGTGGTGTGTGTGTGGTGTGTGTGTGTGTGGTGTGTGTGTGTGGTGTGTGTGTGGTGTGTGTGTGGTGTGTGTGTGTGTGTGTGTGTGTGGTGTGTGTGGTGTGTGGTGTGGTGTGTGTGGTGTGTGTGGTGTGTATGGTGTGTATGGTGTGTGTGGTGTGTGTGGTGTGGTGTGTGTGTGGTGTGGTGTGTGGTGTGGTGTGGTGTGTGTGGTGTGTGTGTGGTGTGTGTGGTGTGTGGTTGGTGTGGTGTGTGGTGTGTGTGGTGTGGTGTGTGTGGTGTGGTGTGTGTGGTGTGTGGTGTGGTGTCTGGTGTGGTGTGTGTGGTGTGTGTGGTGTGTGTGGTGTGTGTGGTGTCTGTGCATGCACGCATGCGTGCATGCGTGTATGTGTGTGTGTGTGTGTGTGTGTGTGTGTCTGTGTGTGTGTGTGTGTGTGTGTGTGGTGTGTGGTGTGGTGTGGTGTGTGGTGTGTGGTGTCTGGTGTGGTGTGTGTGGTGTGTGTGGTGTGTGTGGTGTGTGTGGTGTCTGTGCATGCACGCATGCGTGCATGCGTGTATGTGTGTGTGTGTGTGTGTGTGTGTCTGTGTGTGTGTGTGTGTGTGTGTGTGTGTGTGTGTGTGTGTGTGTGTGCGTGCGTGCGTGCGCACGTATGTATGTATGTATGCATGCATTGGATTGTGTAACTTCATTCATCCCATATTCAGGAAATTTCTTTGTTGCAGTAGCAAGAGGGTGAGGATGCAGAAATATGAAAGGCATTTTACACATAAATAGATAGTTAATAGTAAGTTAATAAATAAATACATGAATAAATATGTAAACAAGTAACCATGTTCCTGAAATATATATAGAAGCACATATATACATATACATACGCATGCATAAGAATTTGGTAGGTCCTAATCCACAGCCATTTTTTGGTTAAAGAGCCAGACAGCTGATGGGAGGAAGTATCTGCAGAAGTGCTCCTTCCTGCAATGAGGGTGCAGCAGTCTATTGCTAAAAGAGCTTCGAAGGAACTCCACCGACTCGTGCAGGGGGTGGGAGGTACTGTCCATGATGGACATAATCCTGGTCAGCATCATCCGCTCTCCCACTTCCTCCAGAGTCCAAAGGACAGCCCAGAACAGAGCTGGCCCTCCTGATCAGCTTGTTCAGCCTGTTCCTGTCCCTCTCCATGCTCCCGCATCCCCAACAAACCACTGCATAAAACACTGTAGCCAAAAAGACAACACTAAGTTTTCGCAAAAATAAAGCGAGGTGGCCCATGCTGGAAGTTTTTCAACCACTGGATCCAAGAGGAAAGGGCAGCGGGATGAAACGTCTCTATAGTCACCATTCGACTATGGGTAAAAAAGCTTGCCGATTAAATGAAAATTGAAAATTTTCATGGGTGTCCGTCTTGGTGCTTTCGCTTCATGAAAAAGAAACCATCTATCCAGCCAGGTAGGAACTACGTGGCAGAAAGAAAAGATGACAGCATTCCGCTTCTACTGCGGCAAAAAGACTGGCAATAAGCTTATCCAGCCCAGCCACATCACCGCCGCTTTTTTGACATTCCGAGGAACCACACTGTCATCATGAAGTGAAACACCAAGTCCAGCATATGAAATCCAAGCTTCCCATTATTCCGGGAGGCTTGACGAAGGAACTAGAACCGCTGAACAATGGCGTTAACAGAGCATTCAAAATGAGGTTGCGAACGGCTTGGGAGCAATGGATGTCCGATGGTATACACGGTTATACAGATACTGCCAGGAGACGTCAGGCAAGTTACGAGACATGTCAATGCATTGTGGATGACTGCGTGAGCTCCAGTTTCGGCCATAACTGTAGTTTGAGCTTTCGCGAAATCCATCAATTCCCATTATATACCGGCAACAACTCTGACAGTGAGATGGAGCATAACATGTTGGACGGCGAACTCGCCCACTTGGCCGAACTCTTTACATCAGACACAGAAGATGGTTGGTGGATTTGTGGATGGTTAGCTGCTTTAATTTCTATCAACCTGAATCCTTTTTATCTCAATAAAGAACAATCAAACTTAGTTATGCTGAAGCTCTCTTAAACAAAACAAAACTAGCATAGCATAGCACATACGTGTCATGTTAGCGCCCATGCTAGTGACCATTGGAATGAAGTGCCTTATGTATGGAAAAAAAAAACAAAAAACACGAGAGTAGTGCGCAATTGCACACTACTCTCGTATTCTCCACGCACAATAAACATATGCAGGGCACAAAAATCCAACCCTAGTAAAAAAAATAAAATAAAATAAAACATTCCAATTTTTTGTGTGCCATTTTGCATTGCAATTTAGAGAGTGGCAGCCTGTCACTGAGTAGTGACAACAAACGGTAACTATGGATAAAACTATGACTAACACTGTGTGCAGCCAATGATATGATACAGTTCACGTCATGTTTACTTTCGCTGTATGAGGCAATGTTAACCTCTAACAATGGTTTACGCTGAAGACTATGACACATTTTAACCATATAATCTAATGAAGACAAAGACATATTTTACTCATTCATTTTATTATAGCTGCTTCATTTTTATAAATTACTATTGAATGATTAAACACTTTGTTTAACTCGATTACCACACAAATGAAGGTTCCCCTATAATGATGCCTATACTAAGAACAAAGGCTCTTTGTCCAATATACTGGCAAGGTTGAATAACAGGCAGCTCCAATGCAGTGCAGGCTGATAGGGAGGCAAGCGGTGCAGGTCTCCAAAGCCGGCCAAAGTAAGGAGGCAAGCAGTGTAGCTCTTCAAGGCCAGCCGGGATAAGGAGACAAACGGTGCGGATCTCCAAGGCCAACAGAGTTGCAGGGACAATGGACAAGTGGAGGATCCAAAAGAGAACAGCCTTCTAACAGTCGTGGATCAATCCACTCTGTCTCTGTCACTCTCTGTCTGTCTCTCTCTCTCTCTCTCTCTCTCTCTCTCTCTCTCTCTCTCTCTCTCTCTGAATATCTACCCCGATATTCGAGGGATTACTGTACATATATACACACACACACATCCAGATATACTCATCTCGTCTCATTTTCTGAAATGCTTAATCCTCAGACAGCGAGAGAGAGAGAGAGAGGACAGCGAAAAAGAGAGAGAGAGAGAGACAGAGACAGCGAGAGAGAGAGACAGCGAGA
>NC_135512.1:16762999-16775499 GCF_051989575.1 Stigmatopora nigra
GGAGGAAACCAGAGTACCCAGAGGAAACCCACGCAGGCCCGGTGAAAAGATGCACACTCCTGGATTTGTGAGGCCGATGCGCTAACCACTCACACTACCAGGCTGCCCTGCGTACCATATGTTGTGAATAAATGTTTTGTCAAGGTGACGTGTTCACCATTTGCCAATTAGCAGTAACGGTGCAATCCTCGGTGAGCTGGAAAAATATCTTTTTTTGTCACAAATTATAGGTGCGCGTTACACACGGGTGCCCGTTATACTTGAAAAAATATGGTATGTAATTTTAATGTATATTGAGATGCTTTAGTCAGTGACCACCTTCAATTAGTTATATTTAATATTTAATTCTTGTTTATTTTTTGGTTGGCCGAATGTCTTTTCCTTTTTTCCTCATTTATTTGTGATTACTCATCTCAATGTATCGTTGAAACATTACCTCCTTTCTTCACTACCAGAGTCCACATGTCCCTCCAGCTGAGATTATGAGAGAATTGGCTGCCAAGACTTTTTAACAAATTTTTGGCAGAATCCTTTAGGTGGAATGTCCCCTCATCCTGTGTAAAAAGAAAAAAAAACATTTGAAACAAGCCCCGAGTAAGAATTGAGGTTTTTTTTTAGCAACGATAATAAACACGTGAAAATCACAAATGTATTCGTGATAATCATGGATATATTGGTAAATCTCAAATGTGCTTGTGTGAGAGAACCTTGGCACAACTGCATGGTGTTTTTCTAAAAAATAAATGCACACAGCTGCTGCCAAACAAACAACTTCAATATTTCCAGACAATAATTTGTGATAAGTGTTAGGGTTGCTTCGTTTTATGCTTTTCCTCCTGGTGTCCTGTCCGAGTGATTGCCCATTGTGTTCAGGTGTGATTTCTCTGCCACTGATGTATTCCTTGCTTGCTCCGTTGTTTCTTTCACAGGTGTTCCTAATTGTTTCGTCAACCCATGTCAGTCTATTTAAACCCCACTGATTGTTATGTCATTTGTCGGATCGTCTGCTTTTGTTTGTCCAAGCAATGTTTTCTTGTTTCCTCGATCCAGGTTCCATGTGCCTCGTTCCTTGCTTTCCCGTGTCTCCCCTTGTCAGGTTTGGATACGTGATTTGATTTCTATTATTAGTTATTTTCCAAGATGCTGGTTAAGTTGTTAAAGTTTTGGTTTGAGCACCACCTCCTTCGTTCTCACCTGCTTCCCCGCTTCCTCGCCTCAACGTTACAATAAGTACACAAAACAATGTTGAAAACATGGATTTAGGGGATGTATTTGCGTATCTCGAAAAAACATTTGAAAACCTTGGATATATTTGTGAATGTTGAAAAAGACGGTGAGAAACGTGGATTCATTTGTGAGAATATTCTTGAGATAAATTCTCCCTCTAAGAGAAGAGCCCGTAAAGTGAGACGGACACAGGGGATGCCAGCATGGAAAGGCCCAAGCCCGAACCGAAAACATCCAAGAAGAGTATGAGCGCGCCAATCCGACCTAAAGCCACATTTTCAGGGTATATTTGCATTGGAATTTTTGGGGGGAGACATGATGAAAAAAACAGAACAGCTTTATCCACAGTTGGAAAAACTCAACAAAAAAACACCATCATAACTTCATGATAATAGACGGCGGTCAAAAGTACATAGGAGAGAATCTTGAAACGTGGATAGTGTTTTTGCAGCGAATGAGAGCCCAGTAGAGTGTAGCGAGGTTCTAATGTGAGAATCATTGCACAACGACAATTTTTCGAAATAAAATAAATGAGGAAATGAATTTACTTTATAGGGGATTTCATAACTTGGATCTTTTTCGTATCTCGGGGCACTTATTTGCATATAGAAAGCTTTTGTAACCAGAAAATTTCATATAGAGAGGCATTCGTAAGACTGTAATTGCAGCACATTGGGTTTTTAAAGAACACTTGATTGAATTGAACCGCACAGAACACCGCTTCCGAGTATCTTCTTGACCAACGCCAGATCTATCATCAACAAAATGGACGATTTGAAACTTCAGCTAGGGGGGGGGGGGGGGGGGGGGGGGCTTTTGTGTGTACATGCACAATGACTGGTGCTGCAACATTAGGATCATTAACACTCACTGCTCCCCTGATTTAGAGCTCTTGGCAGTACGGTGCATGCCCTTTTATCTACCTAGAGAGCTAACAATTGTCATTATAATGGGTGTTTACATCCCACTGGATGCTACCGGCAGCACGGCACTAAGCCTCAAGCAGCTCGACCACCCCGATGGACTCTTTATTGTTGCCGGTGAATTCAACAAAGCATGTTAAAGACTGTCATGCCTAAGTTTGTCCAGTACATGAAGTGTCACACCAGAGGAGATACAACTCTAGACCATGTTCATTCTAACATCAGACATGCTTGTAGAGCCACACCCCTTCCTCACCTTGCTGGATCAGACTATCACTGCCTGTCTCTCACCCCCTCATACACCCCTCTTCGGAGGCTAACAAGGCCACAAATAAAGATTTTAAAAAAACACAGTTTCAGGACCGCACCATTTGGGAACTTTTTGAACACCACAACCTCTAGGACGACACGAACACTGTACTTTCCTACATCAAAAACTGTACTGACATCGTCATTGTTGATAAACGTATACATTTTAATATTTCTTAATACGTTCCTTTTTACTTTACTTTGTACTTTATACTTTTTACTTTAATGATGAGTGATGAGTATGTTAATACTTTAGTCCTTTTTTTGTTTATGTTTCATATGTACTGTTAAAAAATGCAGTTTTTATATGTATCGTATCTTGTGCTGACCCGGCCCATCTGTCAAATTTTTAAAGTCAACGTGGCCCTCAGGCCGAAACGTTTGCCCACCCCTGTGTTAAAGCCTATGTCTGTCTGATAACAATTACCTACCTTAATGGTAAAGATGAGAACTCGACCTGGAGTTACCATGTTAAGGAAGAGTATCATAGCTTCATCTTCATGGGGTGAGTAGGTATCAAAAATTCTCTTGGCCATCACATGACCCTATGAAGCATAAAAATGGAAAACCTTTACCTCCACTGCAATGATTGTGAATTATGAGACCATGATATTATTTTGCGAATCCTAGAGGTAACTTCAGGAAAATACACTTTGCACACAATATCGTTGCTACCCCTAATAAGAAAAAATAACACTTGGCAGAGGAAAACAATAGTGATATGAAAATTATATTTTGTTCATAGAAAATCAAACCTAAGAAACATGCCATTTAAAAAATGATGGAATTTTCGCTTGTTTATAATTGTCCTTCAAACAGCTTTTTCGCCCAACTTGGAAAATGTCTCTTCTCCCTGTGTTTCCCACATTTCATAAAAATTGGTATATTTTCATAATTCTAAAGTGTTTCAGGGTTAGTGTTGGGAATCTGAGAACGAATGATTGATATTTAATAACCAGTATAAACATTTAAAAGTTACATCCAGTGAGGTGTTCTATAAGAAGGTTGAGGCTGTTTGTTTGAGCTGTGTCCCCATTTATGAAAGACAGCCATGGAGCATTGTGCCTACCAGAGGTCTCAAGGGCCACATGGTATGAGTTACAAGGATACAAGGAGCCAATGAGTGGAGGAGATCAGCGACCACTACCAGACTTCACGACGGCGGATTGAAGACTTAACTCTTCCCATATGTTTGGGAAGGGCCAGAAAATAAATGTTGACCAATCGGAGAAAGAAGACTATCCCTCTTTGTGTATCATGAGTGTAAAAGACTATGTTCAAATAGCATTTTAAATTTACACATCTTTGATAAGAAAAGGATGTCAGTAGGGAACTAGCTTTCTGTATTTGATTCCCATGTCTTGGGCAATACATTGTTTAGATTTGAACGCATTGTTATTGCAGTAACAAGGGACCCATCAGTTAGGGTAACAAAGTTCCCTCCAATCTCGTCATATGCACGCATGGCTGAACGTTGTGACATTTCGGTGAATCATTGGGAAAGTTAGGATCCCCAAAAACCAAGTGATCATATTAGAATACAGTAGTACAGGGTTGGCCAACCAGTCAGAGACCAAGAGCCACATTTTTTACTGTGGTACCGCAAAGAGCCACATTTTTTACTGTGTTACCGCAAAGAGCCACATCATACACATACAGCCAGATTTATTGTAAATGTCACACACCAGCATAGTAATGACATAAATTGACTCCTACAGCACTAACAGCACAGGCCAGTCATTATCAACAATGAACATTGTGTGCACTGTCTCACACAGACAAACTCTCAGTTCAACCAAGTCCACAAACAAAAATATAATAATTTACAATAGCGTTTTTCTTTTGCTATGCATGTTACTTAGTGGGACTTCTGGCATAAAATCAGAGCCTATTTTTGCGCAACATTCGCTCCTTGTGAGCTGTCATTTATTATGAATGGCTTTTAGGTAGCGCGCCCACCACGTGGTGTACGCCTCACTCTCCTATTGGCTGCTCCCGGCTGAGCACTCTCGCCTTGGTCTGCCTCGCAGGGGGTGTGGCTTTTTCAGCCGACGCTCGATCTTTGGGATACTTTTTGTGTGCGCGACGCTGTTCATTGTCGCTTCTGGTTCACGGGAGCTCTCCCACTCTGTTAAAAACGTTTACTTAAATGACCTTGCTCCTACTGGGAAACTTTGAGGTATTTTCATCCCGAGCACATGCGCATTGGACGAAAATACCGTATTGAACTCAAGCGAAGCGCACACGCAAATAAAAATAAAACACAAATACAAACTTTGATATGGACGTAAGAGCCGCATGAAACCGGGCAAAGAGCCGCATGCGGCTCGCGAGCCGCGGGTTGGCCACCCCTGCAGTAGTACTATGACATACAAGTGCCAGGACATAAGAGCAATATGTAGAGCAAATATTTACCTTGAGTCATGAGACAAATTTTGAGTTATGGGCATGCAGTCTACGCAAGAGGCTGCTTATGAGAACATCATCTCGCTGCAACTCCCGCGTGTAAATGTGTACGAGCACTGGGCGGAACATTGAATTTTTTCTGTTATTTTTTTCTCAGTTAGTCAGTGCAGAATTGTGTAGAAGTGGCGGAGCTTGCTCGCCGATACGAGAGGGCTATACTACTTCCCGTTGGCAAGTGGTCGTACGTTATTGTGAGGACATTTCTGTGCATCATTTTTTAAATAATTTGAATGGAAGACAAAAGCAAACAATCCTCACAAGGTACTTTTTGAAAACTGCAGCTGAAAGTCAGGGTGGAGGCGGGGCAAATAGGACCAACCCGAGAGAAGAAAAGTATAAAAATTTAAAATAAAGTTAGAATGAAGTTTAGTGTAAGGCTAGATTAAATTTATTTTTGAGTGTGTCTGTATCGTAATCCAAGTGCATTTAAATGTTTGTTATGTTACAAGTGTGTTGCCGTGCAAAAATTCTCTCTCTCCCTCTTTATCCCCTTGACGAAATACATCTAATTTTAGTACCATTACACATCAGAACCATTAGTTATTTGTTACTGTTCATAGATGGCAAATAAAAAAATAATGTTTTTCCATTCCAGTATCCAGTTTTTTTGGGTTTTTTTAGAAGGTTGGAACAAATCAATTTGTTTTAGTGCATTTCTATGGAAAACGTTGATTTGAGATATGAGTACATCGACATACGAGCTAGTACCGGAACGCATTAAGCCATACCTCAAGGTAACACTGTAATTGTAAATCACCAAAAATAGTTAAAATGATTGAATTGTGTACTTGTTTGTTTTATGTGACTAATTTGGGGAAGATAGTTATTATAAAATAGTATAGTGTATATTGAACGATTACTGTCGACCAGGTGATAAGACAGCTCAAGAAAATCAAGGCCAGGAAGGCTACCGGTCCGCGTGACCGTACGTTTTGTTGACGGACGTTTGGTCGACGAACACTTGGTCCCCGGACGTTTCGTCGACAGACGTTTCATCGCCGGATTCGCTCGCTCTCAAAATTATAATCATGAGAGAGAGAGCGAGAGAGAGAGAAAGAGAGTTTACTCCAAAGTCTAAACTTTAGTCACTTTTGTACCTAATTATGTATGTGAACACTTATTCATGTTGACTACTAGTTATTTATTATGCTGACTACTTATTTATCTATTGATTATTTGTTTATGATTTATTGATTATTCATCAGTTTTTTTTTATTTGTTGTTACTTGTGCGCTTCGTGGCAAAGCTTCAGATCACATTATATAATATAATGAGAATAAAAGCAATCAATTCAATTCAATGAGCACAAGCAATGTACAAAAATATGCTTGATTGTTAAAGTATTTGCTTACCGTAGCTTGGTTTAGGACAATAACATGGATCCCTCTACCTTGTTCTCTCAGATCATCTTCCAAAACCTGCAGGATAAAAAGATAATTTTCACTGACAATAAACTGAACTCCTTGCTGGCATTGAGCAGGGGCGGGGAATCATTTTTGTAGGGGGCCACAGGAGAAACGGAATATTCTGGAGGGCCGGACCAAAACACGTCTAAACATCCTGTGCATTGACGGCATTTCAGCCTTGCTCCTCCGTAATCTTGGAAATCCGTTATCCCTCAGACAAACACGAGTAACTCCGCTGTGTCTCTGAGATCACAGCTCATGTCCAAAGCCAAGGAGAAAAAGTCAAAACTTTATGTTGCAGCTGAAGCTCCAGGTTCCCCGCAATGTCCTCAACCCTTCTTGTCACGGTTTGCCTGGTCAGTGGGACTTGCTCAAATGCTTCTTTTTTTCAAGACATATTAGTGCTGCAGAGTCCACAAAGCACTTAGAGACAATCTCCTCTTTGGAGAATGGCTTACTGTTTTTAGCAATTTTGTGAGCTATCACAAAGCTTGTCTTGGTTGTTGCAGCCCTGGATCCATGACACTTGGTAAAAATTCCTTGCCGCTTCCCACCCGTTCGTAGGACCGGTCTGGGGACGCCCGGTCTGGGGACGCCTGGTCGGCGGACGCCCAGTTCGCGAAAGTTTCTTCAAACGGACGTTTGGTCTACGGACAGTTCTCGCTCTCTCATGATTATGATTTTGAGAAGAAGAGATTATTTGGTTGACCGCTTTCAACAGTAAACTCTCTCATAATTATAATTTTGCGAGCGAATCCGGCGACCAAACGTCTGTTCGACGAAACGTCCGAGGCCAAGTGTCCGTCGACCAAACGTTTGTCAACAAAACGTCCATTTAGGGCCATGGGGGTCATATGTTACGGCCGTCAGCCTGGACACACACTATGTAGTAGGGTGTGTGGTTTCTTTTCATCTGCAGGTACATGGAGCTGTGGCTCCTCCCTTGTGGCGAAGCCCTACCCAGGCCAACACAGCTGTGACTACTTCCCTTCTATCATCCCTCCTCCAATCAAGATTTACTTCCTGTCCTTATTTAAACCCTTTTATTTATCAGTTCTCTGTTGATTCTTGACTGCATGTTATTGTAAATGCTGAGGCAGTGGAGTCCTTACTTTCTTTGGAAAGCCCAATGTTTAGTGTTAAGTAAAGTTTGATTGCCCCAGCTTCACCTGATATTGTGAGTACGTTACTCCTTGTTATATTGAGTATTTATGTTGACAAAGTTAATAATTTTGGGTTGCATAGAGGGACTTGAGATAAGTTTAAGTTTTTTACCCGGGGTATGCATATAGTTTGCTGCATTTATACACATAGTTTATGCCCCTGTCTAGACTTTGATTACATCAGTTCCGACAGTGGCACCCTTCGGCATTATTTCCTGTATTTTTGTGGGTGTTCATTTGAACAACTGTCTGAGAGGGTGGTTTTTACCGTTTTTATTTGAGGGTGTCTTTTAAGTATCTTTTGCTTCCCCTACGTTATCCCGTAGTCCAGGTTTTGGTGGACTTTGCTGTTAATAAATTATCACTGATGGCTACTTGCAGTGTGTGTCTGACTCATCATTGACTGAATACTTCTGGTGTGGTAGTTGCGACTCCCTGGTATATCTTACCATCAGGGGGAGTTGTAACACCATATGATGCCCAGGTCTGGCGGAGAGTGTGGCTGGAACTAAGTTGAGCAAGGCTCTTATCTTGTCTAGTATTATCAAAACTATTATTCTTACCAAGCAAATAACATCATAACAAAAAAAAATGCCTTCAATTTCTGTACCGCAAAGGATGCAGAGGTGGGGTGGCGGGGATGCAGTTAATACCCTGAATTGGTTACCAGCCAATTGTGGGGCACAGAGACAAACACATTCACGCGCACACCCAGGGACAATTTAGTTATCAACCAGTTTACCATGTATGTTTTTAAAATGTGAGACAAAACCCATGCAGGCATGGGGAAAACATAAAAACTCCAAACAGGAAGGCCGAATCCTCAGAACCCCCAGTTCTGAGATTGGTCTCAGAACTGAAAGGCAGACAAGCTAACTACTGGTCCGCTGTGTTTCCGAAAATATTACCTAAAAAGAGGGTTGAGATCTGATTTTTTTTTAAATTATCGAACTAAACAGCAAGTTTGTAATGAATTAAACGTGACTTTTCAGCTCATGGCCTAAGGGGTGACCCCAGCAAAAACAGCTGATCTGCATGATAGATTTGGCAAAGGTTTTCCACTGAATCCCGTTAATGACCCAACCCACACAAACGGACATCGAACTGGACCCAGATAACGGCAGTGAAGCACTCAAACCACTAAAGCTTTTCTCCCACATCCCAAAAACGTCCATACTAGGCTGATTGAACATTTCAAATTCTCCACGTGTGGTTGTTGTTGTGAGAGGTTGTTTGTCTAATGCCTGACACAGACTGCATGATTTCAGTCTTGTTTGAGCCCTTCAGAGACGTCATGGAGATTCGTTCAATGCCATCGCTGATGTATGTATGGTGCCAATCTGGAGCTTGGAGCAATTTACAACAACATCAAAGATACCTAGTCTTTTCTGTTCGAATTTCTGCTATTTCCTGTGACACATCCAAGGTCTTCCTTCAACCTGTTGATGAATAATCTTCAACAGTATAACTTTGGGACCTGCGTGTTACGATTCTTGCATGTGCTCTCACCGCTTGTTATTTTTAGTCTGTTTTAAGAGTACAAGATTATGATCCTACCTCCCGTTAGAAACTTTAGGAATCTTTTCAGAATTATCTTCGGCTTCCAACTACTCACAACTCTGCGCCATATCCAATTTCGTACTCCGACTCTTCGCATGATAAAGTAAACGAGTCTGGAGAACTAATTTGGACGAAATCATTTACTCACTGTTGTAATTCTGGCCTTTTGCTACGCCATCCGTTTCAACTGAGGTGGTAACCTGTGACAACAATTTATTTTTGCACAAATTCAATACTTGTGAATCTATGTGATCCTTATTCATTTACATTAAAATCCCTTTTGACAATATTGGATCATTTAATTAGTGTAAAAAAATTGTAACATGGAACTTTAAGTTTCAGCGAAGAAATATATAAGCCAATACATTGCTATCCAACAAAAATCTATTGTCTTCTATGATTTGGTGATATCGCGGCATACGGAAAATTTGACATTCGAGTAAAATTCTGAGCAAATATTAGATGATTCACATAACCCTTGAGATATTTACCTCTCCCTCTGCCCCTTTCCCTCTGACTCTCCCACCCCTCTCCCTATTATTTTTCTTGGTGTCGAGTTGAGTTACATTCCCTTGTCTTGGCCATTTTCTTAATGGCAAGTGGAAGTCAAGGAAGTGGCTTTTATATACTTCAGAAAAAAAATCGGTATAGTTGTGAAGCCGTGAAAGTTGAAGCCGTGAAGTGAAGTAAGATAACATTAAATTTCTTTTTTTTTCTTACTCACTGTGGTGCCATCAACAGCCACATAGACTTTGGACCGACTGGAGTACACCTCGATGTCAAGAACCTTGCGCCCATTGGCCGGTCTTCGAGGAGTATCCATATTGGGCACCAAATCCCCTAAAAGCAAAAAAGTGATCATTTACATTGTAATTACTGTGTACAAATAAAAAAAACATCCTGTATTTATCAGACTTTGAGTCGCACTAGACCAGGTCCCCAAATTATGGCCCGGGGGGGGGGGGGGGCGAATATGGCCCGTCTCCACATTTGGTCCAGCCCCCTGAACATATACCATGTATATTTGTATTTGGTAATAAAGTGAAACTTTTGCAATAAAATGTTCCTTACTAAGGAAAGATTTTTATTATTTACAATTAGTTGGTAACTATTTTATACACGCATATCACGTGACATTCTGTTCTGCCATTCTGCAATCTGTGTCCCTATCTGACAACCACCAAAAACTAAAATCCGAAACCTGCCCATCTCGGAGAAAGGGGAATGATTAGGTAAGAGAAAAAATAATTCAGAATGCATGGTATTTAATTTAAATTGGAAGAACGATTATTTTTTTGTAAAATGCAAAGAAAAGGCTGTCTCATTTATCAAGAGGTGGCGGTATTCAAATAATTCAACATGCGGCAACACTATGAATCCCGTCATAAAGACAAGTATGATAGCTTGCAAGGCCAATTACAAGCAGACACCCTCAAAGCTAAAAAGTGGACTGTTAGCTCAGCAGAAGAGATTTGTACGCAATTCTCAGCTGAAACAGTCATCGGTTTGGGCCAGCTACCGGGTTGTTCAACTGATAGAAAGCACTGGTAAACCATTATCCGATGGAGTTTGGCAAGAAATGCATGAACATTGTCACGGAGGAAGTGTGTCCCGAGAAGATAGATTAATTTAATGCTGAGTCTGTAAGCGAGTACAATCATCAGGCACATAATGGGGGGTACTGTTTAATGCCCAGCTGCAGCAGAAGACGAGAGAATTTCTTTTTTCATTATCACTGGATGAGAGCACAGACATGTTCATTAGCACTGGGTGAGAGCACAGACATGTTCATTGGCACCGGGTGAGAGCACAGACATGTTCATTGGCACCGCGTGAGAGCACAGACATGTTCATTGGCACCGCGTGAGAGCACAGACATGTTCATTGGCACCGCGTGAGAGCACAGACATGTTCATTGGCACCGGGTGAGAGCACAGACATGTTCATTGGCACCGGGTGAGAGCACAGACATGTTCATTGGCACTGGGTGAGAGCAGACATGTTCATTGGCACTGGGTGAGAGCAAAGACATGTTCATTGGCACTGGGTGAGAGCAAAGACATGTTCATTGGCACTGGGTGAGAGCAAAGACATGTTCATAGGCACTGGGTGAGAGCACAGACATGTTCATTGGCACCGGGTGAGAGCAGACATGTTCATTGGCACCGGGTGAGAGCACAGACATGTTCATTGGCACCGGGTGAGAGCACAGACATGTTCATTGGCACCGGGTGAGAGCACAGACATGTTCATTGGCACCGGGTGAGAGCACAGACATGTTCATTGGCACCGGGTGAGAGCACAGACATGTTCATTGGCACCGGGTGAGAGCACAGACATGTTCATTGGCACCGGGTGAGAGCACAGACATGTTCATTGGCACCGGGTGAGAGCACAGACATGTTCATTGGCACCGGGTGAGAGAACAGACATGTTCATTGGCACCGGGTGAGAGCACAGACATGTTCATTGGCATTCGCGTTTTTACGAGTTGTTGCCTGAAATTAACGCATTTCTTCATGCACAAAACAAAACGGTGCCAGAGCTGATTGACCCAGGATGGGAATGACACCTCACATTTTTAACAGACATAACAGAAATGCTGAACAGCTGTAACTAGCAACTACAAGGCTAGGGGAAAAGAATTTGTGACGTATAGACCCACATTAAAGCATTTGAGGTGACACTAGAACTGCTTTTGCAACAAGTGAAGATTCACAGATTCACCCATCTCCCTACAACATAAAAGCTATCTGCAGAGAACCCACCGGTCCCATTTCCAGCTGAAAAGTGTGTGGAAGCACTGGAAATGCTGAAGGCAGGAGTCCGGTGTGCGATTCCGTTAACTACACGTTCATGCAAAAGAAATATGTCTTTTCCAGAACCCATTTATTGCTCACAGTGATGAAGTGAGCTCAGGCTTCTTATCAGTTTGAGTTGGCCGAGTTGTAGAACTGTGATGTTCTGAAAGATGCATTCAAGTCCAACAGTCTCATTGACATCTATGCCGGCCTCCCAAACGACACATACGTTACCATCAGAAAACATGCAATGATGTCCACACTTTTTGGCAGCACGTATACCAGTGAGCGAACTTTTTCACACATGAAACAACTGAAAACTTCAATGAGATCAGGATTGACCAGTGGTGGACCGTCAGGGCCTGCAAGGCCTTCTCTACTGGCCTAAAAAAATATCTGAATCACAGACTGATGTTAATTATGTTGTCTATGAATACTTAATAATTCCTAATTGTCTATCATTTTCCTTTCATTGATTTTCCCCTGGTTGCGCTGCCTCCAGATGAGTTTTCATATTTGAGCATTTAATTATTTGTTGCCAGGGTCAGAAATCTGCCTCGAGGCCTTCACGATCAGTACTGCAGGCTCTGCTGCATAAAACAAGCGTCGATAAAACTGTTGTTTTAACCAATCAGATTTCGAGTT
>NC_135512.1:16780499-16812999 GCF_051989575.1 Stigmatopora nigra
TACCTCGGTTACAGTCTGCAGAAGTTCCCCATCTTGTGGAATACTTCCTGTGTGTGGTTCCAGTTTTTGTCCAACTTTACGTCTTTTTGAGTCTGTATCCGTTTTAGCTACAGCAACCAAAATGGCGCTGTTTAAGTGGCAGCCGGCGGCCGCGGTAGCTCTGTCCACTCTCGCTCGTTTTGTGTTTTTGCTGCTTTTATGTCTTAGTGATTTGATGATTTCATTTACTTTGATTTGCTTTGTACTTTGTGCTTTGCTGTTCTGTCTAATCAACCCCTTGCTACAGCCACAACGTAATTTCCCGAATACGGGATGAATAAAGTTATCCAATCCAATCCCAAAATTAAACATGAGCGGCTTACATTCAGACATGCGTAATAGTGCAGAAATTACGGTAATTCTGATGATTATTACCATATTCTTCAACTGTTGCTTCTTCATTTGCAACTCTTCTCGTGTCTAAGATGAGTTTAATATTGACGATGACAGTTACTAGTAGAAACAGGACAGCACCAACCTGTGGAATAAAAAAAGGGTTGAGAGGTCATTGTAAAAATGAAGTCCTTAATTTTCACATACAGTGAGATGAAAAAGTATTTGCCACATACCTAATTTCTGTGTTTTTATCACACACAGGTTTCAAACTTTCAAGTCAATTTTCGTATGAAACAGAGACAACCCATGGAAAGAGAACATGCGGTTTCTAAATGATTTTATTGACCAAGGCAGAAAAAAGTTAGAAACTTGCCTGGCTCTCTGTGAAAAAGTAATTTCCGCGCTCTGTTAAATCACAGAATAACTGACTTGTCACATTGGCCTCACAGCTCTGGGGTCCTGGATTCAAATCCAGGTCAGTCCACGTGGGGAGTTTTCATGTTCTCTCTGGGCCTGCGTGGGTTTACTCCAGGTACTCTGGTTTCCTCCAACATTCCAAAACATGCATGTTAGGCTGATTGGACACTCTAAATTACCCCTCGGTATGAGTGTGATTGGTTGTCCGTCCGTCTCTATCCTAAAGGCCTAAAACACCGGATAAATTAAATTAAATTTCAAAAAAAGCACAATTTTACCAACCAATGTCCCACTTCAAACCCAGTGAGTGACTAGTCTCAAATCATTGAATCCCGAGACTTATTCTTGTTCATAATCATGATCTTATCATTCCCAGGACAAAGTAAGGATAAAGCGGTTCAGAAAATGAATGAATGACCTGCTCATCAAAATTGTAGCCGAGTCCAATTTCACAGGACACACTGATTACCACCACGTGTAGAATCAAGTGAAGACCTTAATAGAATGTGTCAAACAAAGGGAAGTAGGCTCCAAGATCAGAGCATCATTCCACGATGCAAAGGAATTTAAGAAGAAAGATGGAAAAAGTGATGGACATGTTTGAGTCTAGAAAAGGTGAAAAAAGACATTTTCAAGGCGTTCGGACCCCAGCGAATCACTGGTAGAGCCATTATCCACGAATGGAAAGAGCTTGGAACAGTAGCAAACCTTTCTTAGAGTGATCAGCCAGCTAAAATTACTCCAGGTTACAAAACCTAGAAAAACAGAGAGAACTACAGGCCTCGCTGGCCTCAGGTAAGATCAATGTACATGACTCTATTATATGAAAAACACTTGCCAAAGCCGGCATCCATGGCAAAATTTCAAAGCGAAAACCATTGGTGCACAAAAAGAATATAAAGGCTCGTCTAATATTTTCCCCCAAAAAAATCAATGATCTTCCACACTTTTGGAAGAACATTGTGTAGACATGAGTGAAAAGTTGAATTTGTTGGAAGTTGTGCGGCCGTTACATTTGGGGAGAAAAATGGCAAAGCATTCCATCAAAGAAACACGATACCACCAGGGATGGTGGTGGCAGTGTGATGGTCTGGGACTACTTTGCTACCTCCACACCAGGACAACTTGCTGTATGTAATGGAAGAATGAGTTATGCTGTTTACCAGCAAATTTTGAAGAATGTCCAGTTCGTGTGCTCAAACACCAGGGCTCTTGGAGCAAGCAGCACGACAACGATCCAAAGCCCACCAACAGGTCCACCTCTGAATAGCTCAAAAATCAAAGTAAAGCTTTCGGCGTGGCCACGTCAAAGTCTGGATTTAAATATTATTGAAATGCTGTAGTGTGATCTGAAACGGGCTCTTCATGCTAGAAAACCTTCTAGTAGTGCAGAATTACAATTCTGCAAAGAAGAGTGGGTCAAAATTCATCAAAAGCGTTGTGAAAGACATTGCAAATTATGGTAAAAGGCAAAATATTGGCTCGCAATGAAGGATGCTCTGCTTTACTTAGCTTATTAACATTAGAAAAGTCATTATAGTACATATGCTTGCGACGATGTCAATGCTTTGCTCCTTAGTTAGACCTAACAACATTAAGGTTGAATCCTCTTGGAGAGCTGGAATGTGGAGAAGACCCTTCGGCGCGACATGACCTTTGTTTGTTTTGAGAACTAAACCTTCTATTGTAACTCAGGTCCTTGACTATCAACTTCTCACTCCTGTCTTACCACCCCTCCTTTGAGAGCTGAGATGTCCATTGTAACTAGGGTCCTTGAAGCTAATTAACAGGAAAAAGATGCGTGTAACAGCAGAATGAACATGGATGGAGACGAGTCGGTTCGATTCTCTCTTGCAAGAAAATCACAAATCATTGTCCTGTGTCTTTTATTTGTGCGTGCACTTCGGAATGAATGCCTATTGGTGAACCTATCATATTGGTCCTACGAGCCTGGGAGTCAACATACCGAAGGAATCCGAGCGATTGGTCGACACCTGGGAAAAACCTTGGCCACGGCATAAAAAACCCTTTTGCGGGCTTGAATTTCAGCCGAGTGCCTGGGTTCACGACGGTTGAAGACCCATCCTACTAAAAGAGACATCTGAAGACATCTATGGTGAGCCACATGAATGTTTGCATTTGTTGACGGTTTCCGAATGCAGGGAAAGAGCATTCATGTGAAGGTCCATTTTGAGAAGTGGACTTGTGTCCGAGAGACGGTGATGGTAAATCCCTGTGAATATTAGTCCCAAACAGGTGAAGAGACAAAGCATGAGCCTATAAAACTTAGGGCGACAGTATCCTGTACCTGGGCAGGTAGGTAATTAAACTCCGAAAGTATACCAGCAAAGTATACTTGTGAGTTGCGTGTGTACCGATAACTTAAGGAAAACGAACGAAGATGGAAAAAAAAAGAAAAAATTACTACCTAATTGCAGACCAACTAACTTCGAGATGGGGAGCTCAATTAAAAAGGCGGCTAGTGAAGACGATCCAAAACAGCCTTCTGCCGTGTAAATATTGGAAATGGTAGTCTTTATAAAATGGAGAAGGGTGGATATGATACTGATAAATTCATAAATAATGATAGATTCATAAATAATTACCCTTCCGATGTAATTATCAATCACTGCAGGCAGACATCTTATTCAATTATTGACATTTAATTAAAAAGATTGCATCATGTATAAGGACCTTAAGGGAAGATACACCAAAGCAACAAGACTTGCCCCTTGTCTTCAAATTGTCCCCTCGAACAGTAATTCGCGTATGGCTTTAAGGCCATAAATCAAAACAATTACAAGGTTGTTGATTAATTCAACATGCATAAGCAAAAACAACAGCTTTAACTTTAATAACAATCAATGTATTTTAACAATAATAGAACAGGAAACTAAAACCAACCATCATTTGGATTAAAACAATCATGCCTTCATTTGACCTAACAATAATATAACAATTACATAAAGAAGCCCGAAGTGCGTCACGAGGTATGCACACTATACGAGTGTTATGGAAGTGGCAGATATCCAGAGTCCTCGCTGCCTCCCGATTCCTAAGAGCCCGATACTGGGTGAGATGTAGGATAAACAATCCTTGGATAAGAAGTCCACGTGAGAGTAGACGGCTGTTTATGACCTCGAGCCCCCTCCGAACAATAGGAAGAATGATTTAACAAAGAAATGAATTACTACACATATGTATAAGAGTAATACAGAATAAACCCAACAGATACCAATTATTAGTTCTTGATGGCAAAAAAGTTGGGATGGAAAGTTAAGATGTAATTTTGATGGCAAAATAAGGTGAGCATGTTGATAAAAGCGAGAGGGGGGTGATATTTCCTGAGAGGTTGGCATTACATCAATTGGCCCTTGTGGTTACTGAAGCAAACTTGTGTGCAAAAATTGTTTTTGCTATGGGGTAAAGTTGTTCTTACAGCATATTTTGAGATCATGGGTCTCGGCAAAAAAGAGTGATATGATTGGATACCGGATGAGGAATTAATTTAGCTTATTATGGACTAATGGTAGTCTTCTTTAAGATGCAATATTCACAGCTAAAATGTGACATTTCAAACATGATACTTCGCTAGGGAGGAATTTGTAAACAGAGCAAAACAAGGAATTTGTGGCAGATAGGTGTATGTGAGAAGAGAAAACCTGATTTGCAGCGAGTCTGAAGTTCACGGTTAGCGGCTAAAAGTGCGCTTCCGTTTAGCATTTCATAATAAGAGCAAAACATGGTCTGCAGGAAATACAGGGTCCTGCGGTTACTTTTGCCTTTTGGGGATTTTAAACAAAAATGTCATTCAAGGTGATAGACAATCTGTTTGGTAAAAGATTGGTTTGTTTGGCTTTGAAATTGGGAATAGAGCAGGTGGCCATTTTCTGACCAATTTGTTGATTTTGAAGGGCTTCTATTTAAAGAAAACTAGCTTTTGGAGGATAAAATATTAATAATATGTTTTTTGAATGGTTCATTTGTTCAAAATACTTTACCTTAAGAGATTCAGAGGGTAGAAAGATTGAGAGTTTGAGAGGGAAACTGGAAGAGGCTGGAGTAAGGAACTGCCTAGCAGCATGGATCATCGACTTCCTCACCGACAGACAACAATATGTGACACTCCAGGACTGTACGTCTACACTTCAGACTTTAAACATAATACAGACACCTGTCACCTCCATAAGTTCTCTGATGACACCTCTATTGTTGGACAAGTGATGGACGGGAACGAGCTGGATTACAGGGGAGTCATCACAGCCTTTGTGGACTGGTGTAGGCAAAACCACCTCTACATCAACACCAGTAAGACAAAGGAAATGGTCATCGATTTTCGGAGGACAACTCAACAGACCACGCAGGTTAACATTCAGGGTAAAGACATTGAAATTGTGGAGAATTTGAAGTACCTGGGTGTTTACCTCAATAACAAACTAGACTGGTCCACAAACATAGATGCTCTGTACAAAAGGGGCCAGAGCCGCCTCTTCCTATTCTGGAGTCTACGGTCCTTTGGAGTGTGCAGGTCACTCCTGAGGACCTTCTACGACACTGTAGTGGCATCTACAGTGTTTTATGCAGTGGTCTGTAGGGGATGCAGGAGCACGGAGGGACAGGAACAGGCTAAAAAAGCTGATCAGGAGGGCCAACTCTGTTCTGGGCTGACCTTCAGACTCTGTGGAGGAAGTGGGAGAGCGGAGGATGCTGACCAGGATGATGTCCATCATGGACAGCACCTCCCACCCCCTGCACGAGTCGGTGGAGTCCCTTTGAAGCTCTTTTAGCAATAGACTGCTGCACCCTCATTGCAGGAAGGAGTGCTTCTGCAGATCCTCCCTCCCATCAGCTGTCAGGCTCTTTAACCAAAAAATGGCTGTAGGTTAGGACCTACTGAATTCTTATGCATGCATATATATGTGCTTCTATATATGTATGTGTATGTATACAGTGTTCCCTCGCTACTTTGCACTTCAGCTACCGTGGACTTAGACTTAGAGCTACGCAGAATTTTTTCAGGAAAAAAATATTTAAAGATATTCAATTAAAATTATAAATTACATCATTTTACAAGATGTGGAAACAAAATATTCAATTAGAATTAGTAATTTCATCATTTTACAAAATTTTCAAACACAGAATGCACGTATGCGCAAAGCATCACGGGGCATCACGGGCATAAACCCAAGCTGATTGGCCAGCTGAAAGCTCACTGTATACTCGACTGCCCATTGGCCCATTCACCACGGAAGCCCAAGCTTTTCCCGATGCCCATTTTCAGTCCACGCTTATCTCATGCTAGCATACAGCACGCTTCTCGCCAAGCTAAAGCTAAGCATAAAAGTTTTGTGAATCCCTTTGTGATGCCTCCCAAACGCTCTCCATCCCTTGGTGCATCTCGTGAGCCGGAGAAGATGCGAAAGATGTTGACAATTACTGAAAAAGTGAGTTTATTGGACAGGTTGAGAACAGGAAATTACTACGCGAGCGTAGCTCGACAATGTGGCCTTAATGAATCCACGGTGCGGTACATAAAGGAGAAGAACATCCGCAAAACTGCTGCAACATCTTTCACGAAAGATGCCAAAAGGGTTGTGAACACCCAGAATAAGGCCATGGTGCGAATGGAAAATGAACTGGTTATTTGGATCCGTGATTGTAGGGCAAAGAAAATCAGCCTGGACGGACACTTAATCCAAAGTAAGGCTAAGTCTTTGTTTGATGCTATGGTGCCTGAGGGTGGTGACGACGACGACAACGTTCAAGACGAGGAAGAAAACGACGGCGCAGACGACGAAGATGACCCTCTGCCCGGTGCCTCAAGCCAGACTAACCCACGACCACATACGGCTTTCGCTGCCAACAAGGGCTGGCTTGAGAGGTTTAAGCGGCGAGTCGGACTAAAGAATGTGTCGTTGCATGGAGATGCAGCCTCTGCAGACAGAGCAGCAGCGAGGCGTTATATTGAGGATGTGTTTCCGGGAATGATAGAAGAAAATGGCTATGTCCCGGAGCAAGTCTTCAACATGGATGAAACAGGACTCTACTGGAAGAGGATGCCGTGCGGAACATTTCTTTTCATGGACGAACTTCAGAAGACAGGTTTCAAAGCCCACAAGGATCGAGTGACTCTGCTCTTGTGTGGCAATGCAGCAGGATTCATGCTGAAGCCCGGCCTGATCCACAGGTCACTGAATCCTCACACATTGAAGAACAAGAACAGAGCCTTACTGCCAGTCTACTGGATGTCCAACAAAAAGGGATGGATCACCAAGGCCCTCACACTTGATTGGTTCTTTAACTCTTTCATACCACGGGTAAAGCTTTACCTGGCTGAAAAGGGACTGCCCTTCAAAGTGGTTCTCCTCATGGACTGTGCAGGTGGAGTTCCTTCCCCCCCAACACCACTTCCCTTATACAGCCCATGGATCAGGGGGTTATTAGGGCCTTCAAAGCCCTCTACACCAGGTCGACAACGGAGGGTCTCATCTCCTCCATTGAAGAGCCCGACGAGACCTTCAGCATCAAATCTTATTGGAAGGACTACAACATAGCCACGTGTCTGACTAACATTTAACATGCCCTAAAGGACATGAAAGAACAGACACTTATCTCCAGCTGGAGGAAATTGTGGCCAAAGAAAATCACTCAAGACTATGAGGGTTTCACGCCTAACGAAATCCATCACTCTGCCGTTGATAAGGCTGTCAGGCTGGCTCGGTTGGTGCAGACTGAAGGCTTCTCGGATATGACCGCTGATGAGATTACAAATCTCATCGACTGTCACTCAGACCCACTGACAGAGGAGGACCTACAGGAAATGACCAAGTCGGCGAGTGAGGAGGAAGACGACTCTGCTGCCGACGACAAGGGTGACGAAGGTGACCTTACTTTGCATAATTTGCAGGACCTCTTTAATGATGCCGAAGATCTCCAAAAAAAGCCAAAGAAATGGACGATAACATGGTGAGGGCCGTCGAGTCCAGCAATCGCATAGATGACGTCATGGCTGTATGTATATATGTATCTATATGTATACATGTATAAATGTATACATGTCCGACGGACGGATGGACGGACGCGTGTACGCCCGTACATCGGAGTCATGGGAAATCCTATGTCTCGACAGGGTGGTGGTGGCCTCGGTACGGTGCCACTACACAACTTGGAGGGTTAAGTTGGTTTCAGAGCATGCTTAACCTGTGTTCAGCATATCAGTGCACGATTTGTAATTCCGAAGAACCATTGATTTATAGGAATAGTAAAAGAATTGGCTGGATTGACAAAAGGCTCCATATCTCATAATGAAATCACTGCGCTTACATAACAAATTCAACCAGACAACAACATATGAAAATCCAATTTGCGTGGACCATACAAATCGCCATTATTCACAGCACGATTGAAACTGAATGAGGCTAATGAGCCTGGGTGCTCAACCTACAGTATAAAGAAGAAGCACTAGCACGACCCAAAGTGGGAACGTCCTAACCAAGTGTGGCTGACCAACCAGCAGACATGAAAATTGCCAAGAAGGGATGTGGATCCACCTTTTGCACTGTAAGAAGGTTCTCTCTGTTGAAACATTTGAGGAGACAGGTGAGAACAACTCTCTGACGTTTTAAAATTAAACGGCAACCACTCCAATATTGATTGGAAAGATTATTAATCAGCGAGCAATGCCATAAACCATACGGAACTCTTTTATATTGGTTTTATTGTCTCGGTATGCAAAACAAATGACCAGATGAGGGAAAATACGATCGGATATAACAACTCCCTGAATAACCATTCTTTGGGGAAAGTGGTTTTACAAAAGAAAGAAAATAAAACGTATCCTGCTTGTAAAAATATTGAAACCGTGTCTATCCTGTAGCAGTGAATGGCACTGGGCTAACTTTACCCGTTTGAACCTTCCAGGTCATGGTCTGAATTTGGGTGCGGTAGATGACATGGTGTGCCCATTGTCCAAGACAAACTGCGCCACTGATTTCCCGTTTTTGGCATATGGTGGTGAAGTGGTGCAGATAAATTATATAACTCCTGTCAAAAAGAAACAGGACCGTGTGCTTTGGTTTCACTGTTTTTATCAGTTTCTGTTTTAGAGTGGAGGAGATACAATTGGCGGCTCAGAATTTCGGTGTGGTGGCAAGCCTCTCTTGACGTTGTTGAGCCTCATCGAGAGATGCAGATCCGACTTATAGGTTGGTTTGCCACATTGCAGCAGGATTCTATTTTTCCTTGGCTTATGCCAAATAAAAATATGAATAGGGTGAACAACATCCATTACAATGTCCAAAAAAGAATAAATTGGAAATAATGCTAAGCAGGGTTTGCAGCAATGAAGGAACAGCTGGCAGCCACCAGTCTCATGGCTTTCCCGGGCCGCAAAGCAGTTGATATGCTTCTGGCGGTTGATATGCTCTTGGTGAAGCAGGGGGTGTGTGCAATGTTTGGAAATGTTACACTCAATGACACGTCACCCAATGGGTCCCTAATCAGGGCCGTTGAAGACCTGCAGACCTTGAAGCGAAAACAGAGGCACTCTGAAGCAGAACTGTCTGCTTAGGCAGACTGGTGGGATAAGTCCTTCTGCTAGTGTAAAAAAAAATCCGATTTTGTTTAAGAGTTGGTCAGTAGTCCCAACATTCTGGTTCCCGAAACCCGTGGAGATTCAGATCTTAATTTTGGCTCGCGAGAAGATTGAACCCAAAACCTGACCCTGGCTATTTCCCCATTGAGAAAAAGGGGTGATCGACTTCCCGCTGTCCGGAAAAAGGACGTGAATCCATCCCATCGGACGCAAAGGGCATCCGAGGCGGTAAGGCACTGTTTAACATTAATTTGTAAAAACCAATTCAGCATAAGATCCCGCCCCTTCTCGTGAAAAAGTCGAAAGGGATACTTCATTCTTTGGAGAAAAGTTGTGTATACCATTGAAAAGTATGCAAGTCAAAGAAAAATAGATATGTAAGGTATGCAAAGGATTTAAACTGAGTGGGTTTACCTCCAGGAATAGTTGCACTTTTTTGGTTGACCCACTAGGTAGCGTACAAGAGGTTGGCTGCATGACATCAGTCAAACCAGTGAGAGGGGAGTATCAGAAAAACTCCCCCACTAGGATCTTCGGGAATTGAGTAAAAATATAGAAGAAAAATATTGTTGTACTCTGCCAAGAGAATGAAATAGCTCAATATAAAAAGAAAATAGAACAAATAACTATAAAAGCATGCAAGTAATCTTCATAAGAAGAAAAATACACCAAAAGCACGTTGTGACACGCTCGTAAATCACAACGTTTGCCGCGCAAAACAAGAGTATTAACGACTACTTAGGTGGATAAATAAGATAATGAATTAAACGGGAGGTCCCTAGAGTAAACACTGCCGTAAATAAAAAGTCATGAATGTGTTACAGGAATAGCGTAATATACAAATACAATTTTTAAAAAACTTCTAACAAAAGAAGTGTCCAAAATGGGATCGGGAAACAGCAAGGAACTTCCAGCCGACATGAAGTTTTGCATAAACATTTTTCTGATCATTGCACTCATGTGGAAGAATGGAGGAAAAATAAGAACAAAAGTGGGAGGGAAGATTGGTGGAACCATTAGAAGCTATACAAAGGAGATTAGAAGTAAAAAAAGGCTGTTGAGAAAGGAAAAAAACAAGAAAAAATATGTAAGCAGTCGGAAAACATTGAAGTGTAGATCTTTCAAGCTCAGAAGAGAGAAGAGCAACAAATTACAAAGAAAATTTTAAAAAGCTGAACAAAGAACCAGCATGACAGCTTTGATTGATGTTAAGCCCCACGAAGAAACAGCGACTCCGAGCCCAGCGTACCAGCCTCCTTGCACAGATGCAGCCACCCCTCCTCCACTAGGCCTAGGACACTGTGTGCAAGGAGGGGCGCGTGGAATGCATACCCAAAGGGCTCCACTCAAATTCCACAATGTCTCTCACATCCCACACAATGAAGAGGCTAGCCAGAGCCCGCAGATGCCGCTGCAGGACCAGCAGGGGTCGCCTAAATGCCAAAGAGAAGACAAAAAGAAAAAAGATGAGGACAACTCCATCCTTCTTGATGGCATTTCAAGGACCTCACTCTGACCCACTACCAAGGGCACCACCAAGTCAGATGTAGCCCATGGTTGAAGTCACAAACCCACACTTCCAAGTGAACGGAGATAGCGATCAAACCATTCCCGTCCACCGTCCATGGACCGAGTTCGAATGCACCGAAGCATGCAAGGGACTGGGAGACCCAATAAAGAACCCAATTAAATGGTCCAATAGTTTTGAAAAGCTGAGATAAAGTTTCCACCTAAATGGAACTGAGACAAGAAGATCGTTTACCCTGAGTCTGGGACACAACTGGGCCAGAGTGAGAGGAAATTTCGACAAAAGAAACAACCCTGGAGAAGCCCAACCCCATGATTCACAAGACCTAACGCAGCTGGTGGAAAGAGTCCTGACCCGAGTGCAAGACACGCGGCACCCAACACCATGCTGACATAATCAGAGCCACAAGACAGGAACAAAGAGAAGGAATTCATAAATCCAGAGCAAGGTTTGAAGAAGTGTTCAAAATCCACAGTGGGATTATAGAAGACCAAAATGAGCAAGGGGCGTACCTAGCCCAATTGGGACAAGGTTTCCTGGAAGGGCTCCAGTCCCAAATCAAAGGGTTCGTGCAAAAGTACGATGTCGCATACAGAACCATGCCAATGAATCAACTAATAGAGTGGGGGATTCATGCCGAGGAGACACAGCCAAAAACAGGTAAACTCAGGAGTTAATCCTCTGACCCAAGACATGGCCTCATTGGTGAACCAAGTCATAAGAAGTATTCTACCAACGAGGACATGGAAGAGGAAGACCGGGCCCACCAAGAAGAGAAAACCCAGATCACAGGTGTTACAATTGTGGAAAGAAAGGACACTTTGCTCGAGACTACAGAAGTGCACCCAAGGGGAACCAGAGAACCCCACAGTTCAACCCTTAAATCAACATCAAGATTGATGCCAGAGGAAAGAGAAATGGAAGTCTAGCACGGAATCCGCCACTGAATCTGAAGAAAGCGATGGGGGGAACGAAGAAACCCCCTGCTCGCCAGCAGAAGTGTTAGACTTAACCAAAATCATGTCCTCCCTCTGGGACAAAGACAACAAACCATACTAGACCTTACTGGTGGGACAAAGTCAAACACCAGTAAAATTCTTATGTGACACTGGAACAGATAAATCAGTTATCAAAGAAAAAGTGCCAGCATTGGTACCAGGAAAATAATGGATCACTGTGATAGGAGCAGGACACGGAGCTATTGAAGAAATCAAGGAAAACAAAAATAACATGAAAATGGACGAAACCATGAAGCAAAGTTTGTCCTGAGTAAGAACTGTCCTGTGAATCTCCTGGGAAGAGATCTACTCCATAAACTGGGAATCAGACATATCCCGCAGATGATGGTATCAAACCAATACACAGGTGGGAGGAAGCGCAAATCCAAGTAGTCGAAAATCCTCATTCGTTCTACTCCCTAGATTTAACAACACAGGGGCCCTCATCTGTAATCCAGCAGTTAAAATTAAAAGTTGAAAATGTAAATGGCCAAACACAAACCCACTGGCCACTACAAATCACCATGAAGTTTGGGAAAGCCAGACCAGAATTTGTTAAACAGTTCGGGTGACTGGGACCTCAACTAGTTGGACGGGAGTACCTGTACTCCACGGCAGAGGGAGATGCGGCCACCTCAGTGGACTTGCCACCTCAAGCAGAAAAAACTTCTACAGTTTTAGAAACCACCCCATGTGTCCATAAAGAGAAAAAACAACAGGTACTGGAAAGACCTAGGACGCATGGTGCGATTCTTGGAGACCAGAAGCGAGAAGTCGTGGTCACATCTGACTCCCAGTCAGCGTACTGACAAACACCCCATATGGAACAGTGACAAGACATAAGGTGAAGTGGATGACTCAAGCAAGTCCGAAAACGCAATTGACTGCATGGCAAGACTACATAATGCTACAGGCTGAAGACTTCCCTACAATACCGAGTTCACTGTGGTCCAAATTTAAAGACGTAGAAAAATGACCACAGTAAAGGAAGTAAGAATTGAGCCCAAGACATCATATCGACCACGAGCCAAACAACAGCGCCTTAAACCAGATGCTACAGATGGCATCAGACCAGTAGTTAAACAAATGCTCGAAACAGGCATTCTAATTGAAAGTCCATCAAGCGATTGGAACACTCCCATCTTTCCCGTGAAGAAAACAGAGAAGGGACCGTGGAAATTGGTCCAGGACCTAAGACAGGTCGATGCAGCAGTGAGCACCCTGCGTACCAGACCCACACATACTGTTGAACGAGTTAAAACCACATAAGAAATTCTTTACAGTGATTGATCTAAGCAATACATTTTTCTCTGTTCAATAACACAAAATAACCCAAGACTGGTTTGGTCTCAAGTTCAAAAGAACCAAATACACCTACACAAAGCTGCCACAGGGGTTCTGTGACAGCCCGTCAATATTCTCACGAGATCGCAGCATGTATAACTCAGCATGAACATAAAGACACCACACAGATCCTAGTGTATGTAGAGGACATACTGATATCCAGTCCCACAGAAGAGGAAAACAAAGATGGAAGCGATCAGATTATTCAAACATCTGGAGCAAACTGGGAACAAGGCGTCGCTGAAGAAACTGCAGTACTGTCAGGAGTCAGTCACCTTCCTGTGACATCGAGTCTCACAGAAAGGAAGGGATCTAATGGATGGAAGACGAGAAACCATCCAGGCAATGTCTGAAACATCAGACGAAAAAACTAATAATGGCCTCCTTAGGCCTAACTAACTACTGCAGGAGTTGGATTCCAAACTTTGCAGAACTAACTCAACCACTGCTAGACATGATCTATGCTAATGAGATGACAATGAGACTCAGTAAGAAAACTGAAGAAGGAAACCGAACATTTATGGAAGTTAAGCAACACTTTTTCATCCTTTTTTCTGAGAACCAGGAAATTCACCGGGGCTTTTCCACCGAGCCTATCCAAGGATAGTGCATGCTTCGGACTGAACCATTCTGACGCCCCGCCGTTTGACTTAAGAAAATGTTTTGGACTTAGAAAATTTTCGAGAACCAGGAAATTCAGCGGGACATTCGCCCGAGTCTATCCGAGGATAGTGCATCTTCGGATACATTTCTCTGAGACACCGCCGTTTGACTTAGTTTTTTCGACATTTTTAATGAGAACCAGGAAATCCATTTTAAATCCACTTTCCCTATTCTAATACACTTTGACGTTTTATGGAGGTCTATTTTAATACACTGACGTTTTCTGGAGGTCTATTTTAATACACTGAAGTTTTCTGGAGGTCTATTTTAATACACTGGCGTTTTCTGTAGGTCTATTTTAATACAGTTTCAGGTTTTATGGAGGTCTATTTTAATACAGTAAATTGTTCGGTAAAACAGTGTAAACAGAAAACATTTTACAGTTTTTTTTGTTATTACATGAATTTCACTCTCTCTCTCTACCCGTATTCTATTTGGTGTACTGTAAACAAGGGGGTATTGATTTATTTTTTTAAATAATAATAATAAAAAAAATTAAAAATAAGCATTTTCGAAGGAGCAGCCCTACTTCGCGGAAATTCACTTATCGCGGGTGGTCCCGGTCCCCATTGACCGCGATAACCGAGGTCCCACTGTACTACTTCCCAGCAACATAGCTGTATGCAAATGTAAGGCACATACTAAAAGCAGCGACAGAATCAGTAGTGGAAATGCTAGAGCAGATACAGCAGCTAAAGAAGCACCACAAACACTTACTCCACAATATACACAACAACAACAACAAAACGAGTCAATTCCAAAAACAGTATTAATTGCGCCACAGAAAGAAAAAGATGCATGGATACATGAAGGCGCAGAACAGTCTGCAGGCGGCCTAAACACAACAAAAGGCCTACCTTGCTTACCAAAGAACTTATTCCAAATGGTAGCAAAATTGAGCCACGGAAAGTCTCATGTCTCAACAGGGGGGATGATTAACATGGTACAGTGTGTTCCCTGTGCCAACATGTCTAAACACCTAATTTTAAAAATTGTAGGAACGGTTTAATTTGTTGCAGACATAATATGCAAGGTAACCTAAGCCCAAAAGGTAACTACCCATTTGAAATTACACACCCGGATTTGAATTATCCAGAAGCAACCAGTATAAATACTGTTTTGTCTTCATTGACTCATTCTCTATATGGACTGAAATAGTCCCCGCAAAATCACCAGACGCATTGACGGTGGCTAAGGTCATTTGTAAATACATAATCCCAGAACATGGGATCCCCAGAACCAGTACACATTTAAAACGCATCATTGTGCATCCATGGGCAAAGCCAAGTCTGTTTAACTATTTTTGGACAAACTTAGACACAATTGCTTTTATCCTGAAACTATGTATGTGTGAGTTACCTGCGTAAAGGCCACAAACTATAATAACTATTCCATGACTGTGACTTAATGACTGGGCTATCTGCCACTGTCGTACCCCCTTTCCTATTTCTGCATCATCACCCTCGCTACTGTGACAACGAAATTTCCCGAATACGGGATGGATAAAAGTTATCCAATATATCTAAATATAAAACTTGAATTTACTAAATAGACCGTATAGAATAAGGGGTCTCCAAACGGTTCCAGAAAGGGCAGCAGTGAGTGCGAGTTTTCTTTCCAACCTATAGGAGGAAACCTTTCCACAAATCTGGTATCTTAGAAGTGCAATCAGTGGATTGCAGCGAGGTGCTTCTTGTTTCAGCAGAAGCCTCATTGGTTAAACTGTTTGTGTTGGATTCATTGGAACAAAAACCTGCACCCCCAGCAGGCATTTCGAGAACAGTCAAGTGTGGATGCGCGCAAGTCTCCTATCTATACATTTTGCAGGACACACTTAGCACGTGACTTCCAAGTATTTCTATAACTGATGCTGGTTTGTTTTTTGTTTGTTTAAACAACGTTCAAAATAAATTAATCAGAAAAAAACGGAGCTATTAAAAATGATATGGAAAAAATACCCTTACAATAAATGACTCAGAAAAAAGTTCAAAAAAAAGATTAAAAAACAACTCTCAAAATAATTAATTTAAAAAAACTACAGATATAACTTTACAGTGTTTACTTTCGTCTTACCTGACAGAACCTCCGAATGGTCCTCTTATTGAACAGTTTATATTTATAGGTGAGATACAAGCTTCTTTGTTGACGGGGTATGAATGGCTTCGCTCGAGGGTTAGGTGTCCAGGTCTCCATTCCGTTATAAATTTCAGATTATTGGCTATATTGTTCTCTTCGTCCTGCTACAATAGGGCCATATACAGCCACATTTTATTGACTGCAAATAAACAGGCAGGTGCTAACGCAATCCGAAAACGAGTGTATGTACACTAAAATGTAGCTACCACCAAACCACGCATTGGCAATTTGGCCCAGATTATGATACACGACTGCCTTATTTAAGTGCAACTGTATGTTTTGCACTCTCATTTGTAAATCGAAGTAATTTAAAATCGTAAATTCAGTAAAATGCTATTGTATTCCTGGAACATAAAACATGTTCTGGGTCTGTCTATCCATAGGTATTCCATGGGAAAAGCTCAATCGGCCATATTGCGTCAGAGATATTTGTAAACATGGTCAGTGTTAAAAGGATCATGCACTTTGGATTAGCCAAATATTATAATTTTGTCAGTCAAACAACAAACCGATGTCTTTGTCAAAAATAGCTGGGATGAGGTAATTTTATAATTTATAAAATTGTATCAATTTCTCAAATCAGCCTAAATAGTGGCCACATTATTACGGTTGTTAGAAAATACAAACCCTTTGTAAATCTATCCGAATACGGAATGAATAAAGTTATCCAATCCTATCCAATCCAATATTTGTGAGGAAATCACTAAATAGCCTTCAATCCATTGTAGTAGAGACTGCCTAATAAGTACTCCGACGCAGAGATGGCTGCCCTTAATTACATCGCCTACTCCACTTTTGGCCAGCTATTTTTATATACACGATATCTATGGTTGCGTCACTGGCACGGATTGACTGACGTCACTCTCTTACCCACGTTTCTCCTTTTTACTGGTTGAAAATGTCTCAATGAGTTTTTTTTATCAACCACTGTGCCCAGGGACACGGGCGTTCCGTGCGAAATTTCAAGTGGTCCTATAATGTAATATTTCATCTCATCCCATTTTCTGAAGCGCCTTATCCTCACTATGATCGCAGGAGGTGCTGGAGCCTATCCCAGCTGACTTGGTGGCCAGTCGATCGGAGCGCCCAAGGAGACAAACAACCATTCACGCTCACACCTAGGGGAAATGTAGAGTGTCCAATCAGCCTATCATGCATGTTTTTGAAGTGTGGGAGGACACTGGAGTACCCGGGGAAAATCCACACAGGCCTACAGAGAACATGTAAACTCCACACTGGTGGACCGACCTCGATTTGAACCCAGGTCTTCCGCTGTGAGGCCGTTGTGCTAACCACTAATTCGCCACACTGTAATATTTAGAGGGAGAAAATCTTAATATTACGAGATTAAAATTGAACTATTTCAAGGTTAAAAATCAAAATATGATGAGCATTGACATATGACAAATATTCAGAGCATGTTTCAATTTAGGAAGGAATCGGTGGGGCGAATGGTTAGCGCGTTAGCCTCACAGCACTGGGCTCCTGGTTTCAAATCCGAGGACGGTCACATGTGTAGAGTTTGCATGTTCTCCCCAGGCCTGCGTGGGTTTCCTCCGGGTACTCTGTTTTCCTCCCTAATTCCAAAAACATGCATGGTAGGCTGATTGGACACTCTAAATCGTCCCTAGGTATGAGTGTGAGTATTCAAGGCTGTCTGTCTCCTTGTGCCCCCCGATCGGCTGTCCACCGGCTCAGGGTATCCCCGCCTCTGGCCCGGAGTCAGCTTGCATAGGCTCCAGCACCGCCTGCGACTTCAATGGGGATAAAACGGTTCAGAAAACGAGGTGAGCTGAGACTTCCAAGTAGGAATAGTTTTCCGCTGGTTGTCAACTCTTTGGCCACCTCATGGTTCCAGGCACCAAAGCCAAAGCTGGAAAGTCCCGTGCCTATCTATTAAAGAGTGAAAACAGTTGATATCCACTCGCGGGTTTGTCCAATGGTCCATTAAGTCAATAGTAATGGAAACAGAGGCATAAATATGTTAAATATCTCAAGTTTAACAAACACAGTGTGACTGTCAATGCATACAAACAATGGTTTTTACAACATTGAGAGTATGTCAGAGGGGGGAAGCAAACTTTAAATATAGCCGTTGGAGATGTGGATGATTTGCTGGCCTCAGCAGTCTTCGTATGGTTTTGGCATGAGTCATGCTCGAAAGCTGATCTGAATTCTGAACAGTAAGTCACGGTACTTGCTTGAACTGGACATTCCTATCTCTTAATATGCCCCCTTCACTATCTCAAGCCGGAGACAGCCAGAGCTCACCAAAAATAATTATGAGGCCTCAGATACACGGTTGCATTTGCAGAACAATGGAGCACTTGTGTTGAGCCGTAACTACAATGATTGGGCATGAAAATATATAGATGAATACTTATAGTAATCTTTTCAAGTTTTGCGGAGTCGGCTTGATGAGATTTTCAAAGACTTCAGCTGAAGGAGGGGTCAGAGTAGCCAGCGCTGGGAGATGTGTCCATCCCCCAGCCTGACCAGTTCGAATCCCTGGCTACCCCCAACAGTCAAGCTAGTTTTATTAACATAGGGTCATGTGACCTAGGTACAAACTTTAGGCGGGAAGAGGTGAACAAAGAAATGGGCGTGTCTTGGTATATGACGCGCCCCTAACTCATAGGTGTCATGAAGGAAATGTCCACTAGGCTATCCAAAACTCTATCCTAGTGACTATACATCATAAAAGTATAAAGAATACATTCTATACTCCACAAGAGCTGTGAGGCAGACGCGCTCCACCAGGCCGCACCTCTATTTTTACTACCATACTATGTTTTTTCACCTATATAAAAATACAAGTGCACAAGTACAATTATCAAGGAGTGTTGGGTTTATTCTGTATTACTATTATACATATATGTGTAGTAATTCATTTCTTTGTTAAATCATTAAATGAGTCATTACTGAGTTTCAGATGCAACCTATCGATGGTAATTTGCTTTTGTAGTCCCTTCAAAATATTCCGGAAATTATGCACACACGTCCTCACAATAGGATAATGCACGACCACTTGCCAACGGGTAATAGATATAACTCACGTATTAGCGATCGCCTCTCCATTCGCAATGACTATCAGGAAAAAAACAATGACAGTATGCAACGCTTCGCCCAGTGCTTGCAGAGACATTTCACGAGGGAGTCGCGGGGAAAGAGACAGTGCCCATGATGTTCTTAAGAGCATCCTTCTCGCGTCCACTGTCTGCTCGTGTATTAAAATTGGTCCTGTATCTCAAGATAAATATTTGCCCGAAATTTTACTCGTATCTCAAATTCCTCTGAAGTCGGGCACTCATATGTCAAAGTACCACTGTATAAGGATTTCTCTATGGGTTGTTAGTCTGTAAATTAATTTGATTTAGCACATGGGTCTTGAGAATATGGCAGGTTCTTTTCAGGCTAGAATTGAAATATGTCATATATCATCCTTCCTGCACAAAGAAGTTATTATTGGTCTCAAGATAAGTGTGAAAAGTGCAGGACAAATAAGCATCTATGTAAACACCCACAATACTTGAGTGATAATATAAACAGAATACATTCATACCTCTCCTTATGAATGCATCCAGGTAAGAAGTTATCAGGTTATGAATTATTTGTATGCAAATGAGTTACTTGAGATACAAACAAGATCCAAGTTACGAAATCCCCCCAAAAGTAGTGTTCCCTCGGTTATCGCGGTTAATGGGGACCGGGACCACCCACGATAAGTGAATTTCCGCGAAGTAGGGATTCCCCTTCAAAAATGCATAATTTGAATTTAATTCAAATTTGTATTTTTTTATTTTTTACATTTTTTGTTTAAAAAAAATGTAAAATTGTTTTTTATTTTTTTTACCCCTCTGTATACAGTACACCATTTAGAATACGGGTAGAGACAGTGAAATTCATGTTATAACAAAAAAAACTGTAAAATATGTTGTTTCAATGTAATATTTGTTTTTTTTTCTTTTTATTTATTCCTAAACAAATCCGCGAAGCTCTAAGTCCGTGGTAGCAGAACCGCAAAGTAGCGAGGGAACCCTGTAAATGTATTTCCTTATCCATTATTTTATTTTGAAAATATTTTCACGGATGCATTGATTCCCAGTTTAGAGATATCACTACCCTCCAGACCAGAGGGTCTCATTTCATTGCTCTTATTATATCTCACATAATGACATGAAAAGCATTCAATTCAATTGGCTGTGTCAGAACAATCACTATCCATGTTTCAAGATTCTCTTAAATGCCTGTCCACCTCGGCTAAATGCTGCCCCTTATTAATTTATGCAATTCCCCACAGGGCATATATTTTCACACACACACACATATAAGGGACACGTAAAAGACTAAAATGTTTGTAGTACTAAAAAAGTGGACGACTTTTGGCCCTGGTAGAACGAGCCCATGCCGCTATCTGGCGGACAAACAGGTATTGTGTCTTCTGATTTAACAGCTATAGAGGGAACCTTTTCAGTGGCATAGGCGACATTTTTGCCCATTGTAGTCATTTTAAGACATTAATAAATAATTTTCTCATCATTTTCTCTCGTTTTTGTGTTTCTCACATCTTTCATACAAAATTGGGACACTTTGACCAATTGTAAAGGGTTTACTTTAGTTGGTAGTTGCGTGAGGATCGTGGAACAAATGAGAGAATTTACATACAAAGTAGACCGCTGGAACCAATTAATTTCGTAAGTAGAGGTACGACTGTACAGTGGTGCCTCGACATATGAGCACACCGACATACGAGCATTTCGAGATACAAGTAAACTTTCGAGGAAATAATTGTCTCTAGATACGAAAAAGCCAGGCTGCCAAGACATGAGAGGTCGTTTATCATTGTAGCTCATTGGCTTTTTTTCCGCATCTCTTTCATGTATAACAGATATCTACGAGCACTGGTAGGAGTGTTGCATTTTCCCGTGTTTTTTACCCGTTACTCAATGCATAATATAAAGTGACAACAATGGATTCAAAGACAACAGGTGGAATGAAGAGTTGTGAAAACAAAAGGCGAACATTGACAATCAATATTAAGCACGAAATAATTGAAAAATATATGAGTGGAGTACGTATCACAGAGCTTGGTCGGCAATACGAGAGGAATATGTCAACCATATGCACCATCCTGTAGCAGAAGGATGCATTCAAAGATAAGCGGCTTTCCAAAGGACTAACTATAATTTTTTGTTTTGGGTGGATGTGTGCTGTGTGTGATGAATGTGTTCCGGTGCTCCTTCCCTCGTGTGAGCCATGTGTTTGTCTTGTAATCTCTTCCTGTGTATTTAAACCTTGCGTTGATGTCAGTCGGTGTGGAATTATTGCTTTGTTTTGGTGAGGTTGTTTCCTTGTCGGTGTGCGTATGTGTCATCCCGGTTAGGTTTGTTTCTTTACCAAGTCTTAAATTTGGTCCATTGGTTCCTGTTCTTCTCGCTGCAACTTTGCTTGCACCCCGAGAACGGTCATGACAAAAAGTAACAAAACGCTATTAAGAGAGAATAAAATCCAGGCACCCTTGCAGGATACAGTTATACAGTTAAAAACTACAATACATCTGATGATGTCTTTTTTAGATACTCAGATGATAAGCAAAAATAGCCATGAGGTGCAGGTGAAGGAGGGCACCAGATGGTAGGATCATACATATATAGTGCTGCAACTACTCCGGAATTTCACGAGTTTACACAGAAATGCAAGGCAAACCCCGGGACTCCGGGCAGCCTCCTTAACTCTAGAAATCCCCAAAAATTGTCACTTTCACTTTTTTAAGCAACCATTTTGGAAAAGTCCCAAATTCCCAATTTAAATGCCTTGAAATTCACACTATCACGATAGCTTCCGCCATTTTGATTCAACTGCACTGTAAACTGGAAGAAATCTGTAACATGAGTGCATTGTGAATCATCCGAGTTACAAGTTCTGCCGAATGATTCGTCTTGTGCGACTTCAGCGCTTATTGACTTTGCATGAATCACATTCACTCCGGATAAACTCAGGAAATGGGACAAGGGTACTCCAGAAATGGGGTCGACGTAGTGTTGGGTCTGAAATAACAGATCAACGCAATTACCAACCGTGCACCAAGGAAAAACAAGGCAGAGACTGTGTTATATTTTAAAGGCACCGGCCGGCGGAAGAGAGGTCGAGGTGCGAGGTGGTGTCTCGCGCTCGGCTCGGTGGTTCTCTCTTATCTTTTCAAGGTGAAGGATGCCTTTATTGAATTTCAGCATGATGTCATGGAAAAGTACAGAAGTTGAGATTATAGGCATCATGGAAAAATACAACAGTTGAACACTGAGGCGAGTTGAGAAGATATTATAGACATCATGGAAGAGCATAAGATTAAGACAGAGATTATAGACAGGATGTTCTTTAGAAATGCACATTATATTAAGACTCCTGTTTTAAGCAACTTCACACGTAGGTTGGCAGCACTGCAATATAGTAAGTAATTGGGCAGCAGAAACATTTGGGTTACAAACACTGTAGAAAAAATATCCTAATCATAGCTTTTGCACATGGGGCAATACAGCAACTAAGGAGTGAAAACAAGGAAAATAAAGTAAGAGAAGTCAGTACAGAAACTTTCAAATGTGTCCATTTCGGAAATGGACACATTTGAAAGTTTCTGTACTGACTTCTCTTACTTTATTTTCCTTGTTTTCACTCCTTAGTTGCTGTATTGCCCCATGTCCACTGGGTTTGCCGGTGTCTTGGGGAAATTTTCCCCAAGACACCGGCAAACCAATCAGAAATCGCAGAATTAACTCCGGACTGTTCTTTTAATTGTTTAGCCAAATCTTAGAGCAACAGTAACTTTACCACCAGGAGTCGTGCTATTAGCAATGAAAGCATTGACCACCAAACAGAGAACATACACAACCTTGTTCAGGCATTAACATGTCAAAGGCAATCGGTTTTGTACGGCGGTTAAAGAGGTACCGCTAAGTTGTTCAGATATCCCTTCTACGGCATCAGTTGTAAGCTTAACAGTAGGTTGTAATTTGTAGTGACTCTTATTAAAATTTTTATTAACAGTAATAGGGAAAAATGCACAAAAAAATGGAAAATGTTCATTCCTGGCTGGAATGGATTAGCCAATTTATACTCATCTGGTACAGCACTTGGAACTCCAATTGGATCCGTATATGTTGGATCATTCAGGTCAAATATACTACGGATGTTTTGCTTTTCTCAAGTTTTGGACACAATGTCTATTTCACCATATTCACAGTTAATGAATAAAGTTCAAAAATTTCAGGGTTACAGATGAAAACATTAACAGCATGCAGTGAAGTTGATAACAATGCAATATCAGGCAACGTTGTTACATCAACAGTTATGTGATCCTTCTTAACGTTGCGGCTTCAACTTTACTTCACTGCATCGCTGATTTTTTTATGAAAAAAAGTTCATAAAAATGTGAAAATCCACCTGAAACTCAGAAGCAGAAACAATTTCATTTACAAGAGGAAAATGGCAAAAGACAGAGGACTGTGTCACTCAATTCAGCACTTCGGATAAAAGTGTCAGGCAACGGGTGGTGGCTGTCATTTTTATCCAAAAATATTTTTCTAAATCCATGTGAGTCTACATTTTTTTCTGCGAGCCCCGGGGGAAATTATGGCGGACGCCGTGGTCCTAAGGCGTAAATAGAGTTTGCTCAGCAGAATCCGTAGTCCTAAGGCGTAAATAGAGTTTGCTCAATGGACTTCGTGGTCTTAAGGCGTAAATAGAGTATGCTCAGCGGACTCCGGGACCCTTGTGGCAGGAGAGCTGACGGTGGAATGTCCCAAAAATGTGCAAAAGAGCAAGCTCCAGGCAATGTTACAGCCCAACGACATCGGCCATGTCCGAAAATAGAACACTTTGGCTGGCGAGGATGGTGGGAGGCCGCGGTGTAAGTTGAGATTCCATTTAAGTCCGGGCAGTAGGCTGACGTTTTTGCACCAAAAATAGAGCTCCCTGGATGGATAATTGATGGTTGGACGGTGCAGAGGAGCGAAAGTTTAATTTCACGGCTGGCCATTCGGCGGTGCATGCCAGTGGTGGCCGAGGTCTGCCCCGGCCGGAACAGGCAACAGGTTTTATTGGAAGCGAATGCCTTCCCGGACATTTTTATTCAAATATTACCTGAACGTGCAGATCATCCTCATGTGGGAATGCCTGGCTTCATGGTAAAGCCAGCCTTAATCAACAAGTACAACTACTCATGTTTAAAAAAAGCAAGAACAAAGCTTTTGTTTTGACTAATTCATTCAAAGAGTCAAGTGTTTTTTGGGTGGTTTTGTTACCTTACATCAGTATTTGCCAACCACTGTGCCGCGGCACACTTTTGTGCCGTGAGCAATGTTCAGGAAAATTGCAAGTCATACACTGTAATATTTAGAGAGAAATATTAATATGAATATAACAAGATTAAAATTGAACTATTACAAGGTTAAAATTTAAAATGTAAGTAAAACTATAAATTGTACTATTATAAGATTCAAATTGTGAAACAGTCATTTCGTTGCTTATTTTTCTCTAACATGAACTGGAAGTTAATTTGTTTGGGCATCACATTTTGTCGACGTAAAGTATGTGTTGCATAGTATTAGGGATCCAAGTAATATTTGGAAAAAGTCATAAAATTATGTGATTAAAAACATTACATTACTTATTTTTGCATAACTTGAACTGGAAGTTGTTCAGGGTCTGCAGACATCAACCTTCTGTGACATTAGATTGGTGAGAAAAATTTGATTTTGGAATAATTTTGGACGTTTATGTGATTCCTGTGGCTAAACCTTAGATCAGAATGACTATTGTTAATATAGGCGACAGTTTTAAATTAAAATATTTTCAGATAGTGGTGTCTGTTGGGTCTGTAAAATTGTTTCAGTATTGGGCAAAGAAAGAGTGACACCAATTTGAAGGAAATAAGTTTATTACCAGACTGCAGAATGGGGAGAGAGCTCGTGGACGCACAGCTTATTCCTTGCAATTCTTTTAGAATGAACAGAAGGTGAGTTTAATATTTGTGACAACAGGAAGTTGTTGGCAGGACTTTGGACTGACATGTTCAGACATCTTCAGGGCAAAGTCTCTAGTACAATGATTCAGGGCAAAGTATGACAATGATGCAGGGAAAAATCTTTATGACAATGATGCAGGGCAAAGTCTCTATGACAATGATGCAGGGAAAAGTTTCTATGATAACAATATTTTTATAACTCACAAAAACTGGTGCAATACGACCAAGTAATTGCAAAGTGCCTTTGTCAGGTTAGCTTACAATTTCCTCCTGTTGTGAGTAAAAACGCATCAGAACCTTGTTCGTTAGCAACGCTAATTTTCAATGAAATTCTTCACAAATTTGAACTGGAGTTTAGACCAACCAGAAGGGGGCAAAAACCCTCGTGCAGTCGAGGTGAAAATTCCTCCCTTGGCCTCCTGCTTGGGACGATCCCCTCATGGCCTGGTGTCTCAGAATAGGTAAAACATATGAATCAGTGTCAGACACTAGCACAACAGGGTCAGATTGGGATATGGATTGTTGCACATGTATACGAGTTAGCATTAGCTGGGGTTCAGCAATCATTTTACGTTTGATTGTGTCATTAATGGTACATTTGATCAAAGCTGAGAAGCAGTGTAAACAACAGGTTAGGATAACAAGCACAAGAGCAATAACAGTTACAAATGGTACTAGGGATTTCAAAAGAGTCTGTGTCCATGAGCCCGAGAGGAACCAGTCAAGCCATCCTCGTTATGGAACCAGATCTGTTGTCATAGCTTTTTGTATGTTCTTCATAGTCTGTAGGGCATCATGAACTGAGTAGGATGCGTTGGCAGGGATGAAGGTGCAGCATCAGTCTCCTACCATGGCACACCTCCCTGCTGGGTGGTTATTCTGTCAAGGGCAAGGCTGTTCTGGAAAAATTTTTTGGTCATGGCGGTTATCGTGGCTTCTCAGCTTTTTTTGCGTTGACATTGGCCTGGAATCTGTAGTCAGTAGTTTTTTGACGTAGGGTATTCTATACCCGTCCTTACCCAGGAGAACAGAGCCATCGGGATTTTGGAGGAGACTGATGTATCCATGTATCTCTTCCTTTGATTTTGACGGCGGTGTGGGTGGTCAAAATCACACAGTGAGGTCGGGCTAACGTGGAGATGACCAGCACTTTCTTTTTGTCACCTTGACAAGTACCAGGTCACCTGGGGGCATGACCTCCTGTGTGGGAGACAGAGAAGATGTGGACAGATCATTTGCATTTATCACAGTTCTTTCTTGGAAAAAATTGCATAGACATTGAGTCAGAGTATCTGTTCTCTTTTACCACCAGATATTTTTCCCACATTGGTAAGTGGAAAGGTCTGCCATTCACTGCCTTGAATGGTGTGCATCCCTGTACTGTTGGAATGATTCTCATGTATGTTTCTACCAGGCTCAGGCATTCTGGCTGTCAGGTCCGCGCTTGAAATTCACTAAAGTCAAACACAAGTAAGCACACTATGGCAGATGTAATGGGGTTTTTAACTGCTTATGCAGAATGTAAAATGTCAGGAGAGAAAGTGACGCTTCAGACCCAGCATTCCATCTAATATTATGGGGAACGTAATATCTCTCCCCAACAATGACAATATCGGAGAATCTGCATTATGTGCTTCACAGAGACCTGGCTGAATGAGCTAATACCACACTCTCTCATCTCCTTGGATGGCTTTCAGCCGGTGAGGGCAGACAGAGATACTGAGAAGAGCGGTAGGAAGCGTTTTTTATTAATAGTAGATGCCGCAGTCCCGTGCATAATACTGTGAAGGAGCAACTTTGCACTCGAGATATTGAGCTAGTGTCTGTTAGCATCAGGCCGTTTTACATCCCCGGGAGCTCTCACACGGTATCGTAATAACTGCGTACATACCTCCTTCGGCCAGTGGCCCGCGAGCGTCTCCACGGTACTATGTCCCGACTACAGATGTCTCAGCCCTAGTCTCTCCTTATCTCTGGTGATTTTAACCATGCTCCATTGGCTTCTACTCTCCCCACTTCACTCAATATGTGAAGTGCCACACCAGGGACGGAAAAACTCTGGACTTGCTGTATGCCAACATAAAGGAGGCATACAGCTCAGTCCCTCTGCCCCCACTGGGCCTTTCTGACCAAAACATGGTCCATCTGATCGCCACCTACATCCCTATGGTGAGGAAAATAAAAACTGCCACGAGGATCATAAAAAGATGGGCCAAGGAGACCAGCATGGTCCTGAGGGACTGTTTCGAGACGACTGACTGGGAAGTGCTGTGCAATTCACATGGAGAAGACATCGACAGCTTGACCCACTGCATCACAGATAAATTAACTCATGTGTTGAGAACAATTTACCCTCCAAGAAGGTCCGTTGTTACTCCAACAATAAGCCGTAGGTCACCAGAGATCTAAGGACCCTCCTGAATAACAAGAAGAGGGGTTTTAGATCTGGGTAGGAGGAGAGTCCAGAGATAATGGCCCAAAATGAGCTGAAGAGAGAGATAAGGAAGGGAAATACCATCTACAGGAGGAAGCTAGAGAACCAACTTCAGAGAGGCAACACCAAAGAGGTCTGGAAGAGCTTGAGGACCATCTCGGGCCATGGAGTCAACAGTGAGAGAGACCCAAAGTCTGGAGACAGGAAGTGGGCCAATGAACTGACTCAGTTTGTTAACAGATTCAGTCCTGCCCCCACTCCCCTGATCCCCCAGACCAGAAGTATCTCTCCCCCCTCGTTCCCCTCCTCCTCTTCCTCCCTCTCTTCCACCGGTCTTTGCATCACTGTCAATCGGGCGATAAAACAGCTAAAGAAGATCGAGGCAAGGAAGGCTACCAGATGGCCTCAGCTCCAGACTACTGAGAGAGTGTTTGGATGAGCTTGGCAAAGGGATTCTGCATATTTTCAACCTCAGTCTGCAGAAGGTCCCCCCACCTTGTAGAAAACTTCCTGTGTGGTCCCAGTTGCAAAGACTGTGAACCCCAGGGAGGCAAACCACTTCAGGCTGGTAGCATTAACCTCTCCCTCTTGCTACTGTGAAAACAAAATTTCCCAAACACGGGATGAATAAAGTTATCCAATCCAATCCAATTAGCAGAAGGAGACTGTTCTTCTCAACATGAAACAAACCAATGGTGGTGCCAGGAGCCCGAGGTGCTCAACCTACGGTATAAAAAAGAACTAGCAGACCAAAAGTGGGAACGTCCATACCAAGTGTCGCTGACCAACCAGCAGCCATGAAAATAGCCAAGAGAGGGATGTGGATCCACCTTTTGCACTGTAAGAATGTTTTCTCAGTTGAAACGTTTGAGGAGACAGGAATAAACCTTCTTACAAAGGGTTAAAATAAACAACCAGAAAAAGAGAAACTACAATAAAAGCAAAATGATCCACTCAACACAAGAATGGCCCCTATGCAGTAGAAAACAAGCCATGTGTCCCGTGATCATTGTTTGAAGTGATAGCCAAATTGAGCCATGGGAGGAGCCATGTCTCAACAGGAGGAATAATATAGTCCCAGGGGTCTCCAAACCTACTTTAAATTTTGCAGAAACCGTCTCATCTGCTGTAGACATAACTCTCAAGGCAATGAATGACCCAAGCGCGGAACAAGGCAAACAGGGACATATGTCTATGAGGTTCTGAACTTGGATTTCATCAAACTGAACAAAAGTGGCACATACAAGTACTTTCTTGTACCAAGTTGGTTGATATATGCCCATCCAAGAAAGCTGGAGAGAAAAGAAACCGATTCTCTCACTCAGTGGTTATTCAAAATGTTTCAAGTAAGAACTATGATAAATGCAAATGATCTGCCGACATTTTCTCTGTTTCCCACACAGGAGGGGAGGTCCTGTCCCCAGGCGACCTGGTACTTGTCAAGGTGATAAAAAGAAAGTACTGGTCATCTCCATGTTGGGACGGACCTCACTGTGTGATTTTGGCCACCCACATGATCCAGTGTGGGGCTCGGATGACCCCCTCAAACACTGATTCCTGGCCTATGTTAACGCATCAGTCCAACTACAACAAGGCCGAGAAGTCCAGATCACCGCCGTCAAAATCGAAGTAAGAGACACCTGGATACATCAGTCCAACTGTAAACAAGTAAAGGAACGAAGTGGTTAGGCATCATTATCAACGCTCTGTGTTCCACCATATGCGGGGGACCTCCCGAAACCTTGGTACACTCCCACTAGAGGAGAATGCCTCACTAGCTGGTTCCGGAAACAATCAGGGGCCCTCCACATCTACAACCCGTTGATCAACCTACAGCTTACTCACTTGGGGATACAGGGGACCGACGACAAGAGATCCCGTTCCACAACAAGGAAGGCTTGACTGGTTCTTCTCGGGCTCATGGAAACAGACTCTTTTGAAAGCCATAGTACCGTTCGTAACTGTTATTGCTCCCATGCTTATTATCCTCTTGCTCCCCTTATTAATGATTGCAATTCCCTGTTTAAGCAATTAAAACGCATACAAATGCAACGCCACACATATTTTCACTCACACACACACACAGTTGAGCACACGTAAACGTCTAAAATATACGTAGTATTGGGGTAGACCTGCCAACTGGTTTAATAATTGTTTGTTCATGTCCAGCCAATGTGGCCAAACTGGTTTTACAATTGTTTGTTAGGACAGTGGAATGTAGGAAAAGCCAACTAGCTGGCCTTGCAATTGTTTGTTCGCACTAGCGAACTAGCGACCAGCGTGCGTCGAACATTAGTTTTTGGGCAGAACCAACATAAGCCACAAAAATGAGTCGGGGACTTATAGTCTTGTTCTGTTAATAGAGTCAGGGACTCTCCTAATACAAAGTCAGGGACTTTTTGGTCTTAGTGTTTTCAGAAATATTGGGCGAATCACGAAGTAGAGATCAATTTCTGCAAATTTAGAATAGAATTGTTGTTTAAACTATTAAGTAAGTGATTAATCCGGAAAGCGACAAGGTAAATCGGTTTGTTGCTAGACTGCAGGATGGAGATCGGAGGGTTACCGGGTGTGGGGTATGTGCGGATGCATAGTGTGGGGGGTTGCCTGTGTCTGCCGCGATGGGTAGAGCGGCATGGTTTATGACCCAATTTGAAGGACATGGAAGGTTTGATAAGAATAGAAAAGATTTTGGTAAGTGAATAGAAAGGATTTTGGTAAGTGAATAGAAAAGATTTTGGTAAGTGAACAGAAAAGATTTTGGTAAGTGAATAGAAAAGAAAGTGTAGGAAAGGCAGGTAAGGAGTGGGAGAGAGGCGAGAGAGCGAGACAGAGAGAGAGCCAGAGAGCGAGAGCAAGGGAGAGAGAGAGAGAGTAGAAAAAGAAAAAAAAAGTAAAATATTTAAGGGTTGGCAGAGGGAGACTGTGCTTCTCAACAGGAAACGGACCAACGGTGGTGCCAGGTGGTGCCTTAAAGTGGGAACATCAATACCAAGCATTGCTGACCAACCAACCGATGTGAAAATAGCCGAGACGGGGATGTGGAGCCACCTTTTACACTGTAAGAAGGTTCTCTCAGTTGAAACGTTTGAGGAGACAGGTGAGATAAACCTTCTGACGTAATAAAATGAAACGCCAACCACTCCAGTATAGATTGGAAAGATTATTGCTCAGCAAGCTATACCATACAACTATTGGAAACTATTTTTATTGGTCTTATTGTCTCCATATGCAAAAAAGGTGAAAGCGTTTCAATTGAGACTAAACCTTCTTACAAAGGGTTAAAATAAACGACCAGAAAAAGAGAAGCTGCAGTGGGAGGTGGAAGGAGCCACTCAAGGCGAGAGCGGCCTCTATGCAAACAAACCATGCATCCCACAATCATTGTCTGAAGTAATTGCAAAATTGAGCCATGGGAGGAGCCATGTCTCAACAGGGGGGGATGATCAGTATACTACAACAAACAATGCATGTTCCCAGAGGTCAGCAAACCTACTTTTAAAAAAACATTTGCAGAAACTGTCTCACCTGCTCTAGACACAACTCTCAAGGCAATAAACGACACAAGTGATGGTGGTGCTCGCTTCATGAGCCGCGTGATCCAAGCTACGGGACGGCCTCTTGCAATCAACCAAGCTGATTAACGAGTGTCGGAGCTCACGACCAGGATGTGGGGTTCGGATGTGCCCCTCAAACACAAACACTGGTCAGTCTCCTCCAAAATTCTAATGACTCTGTTCCCCTGGGTGCGTGTGGCAAGGAACGCCCTGCGTCTGGAGACCATTTACTGCAGGGTCCGGGCCTGTGTCAGCGCATCAGTCTGGCTGCGGCAAGGCCGAGAGGCCCAGATAGCCGCCACGGCCCAGGTGATTTTCCAGGGCCGCCCTGCTCTTGCCGGAGTGGCCACCCAGCGGGGAGATGTGTGTGCCATTGTGGGACACTCGTGCTACGCCTTCATTCCTGTCGACGCGTCCTGCTCGGTCCATGATGCCCTGCAGGCTATAGGGAACATGCGGAGCGCTGTGACCGGAGATCCACTTCCATAAGGGGGGTGGTTTGACTGGTTCCTCTCAGGCCCATGAACACACACTTTTGAAATCCCTAATACTATTTGTAACTGTTATTGACCTCGTGCTTATCATCCTAACCTGTTATTTACCCAGCTTCTGAGCTTTGAACAAACGTACCATTAATGCCATTGTCAAACTACCATGATTGAAGTGATTTGTGAAGAATTTCATTTAAAAGTAGCGTCGTGATGAATGAAGTTTTGATATTTTTATAGTCACAAAGGAGGGAATATTGGGGTAGACCTGCCAACTGGTTTAATAATTGTTTGTTCATGTCCAGCCAATGTGGCCAAACTGGTTTTACAATTGTTTGTTAGGACAGTGGAATGTAGGAAAAGCCAACTAGCTGGCCTTGCAATTGTTTGTTCACACTACGAATTGTAAGATAGCTAACTAGGTGGCCTTGCAATTAATTCCTTAAATTGTGGAATATGGCCAACTCACTTTGGAACTGTTTGTTCGAAACGCGCAATATAAGATAGGCTGCGGCAGTTTGTGTGTGCTATAAAAATATCATGTTTGCATACAACTTAATGTCTAACCATATTAGTCCAAAGTTTTGTTTACATAAGTTCAGTCCTACATCACTGTCTTAGAAATATTACCCTTTCGTTCCTATGAAAAGACTGAGCTCTGTTCATTCAGAGAGAATTGCGAGGAAGGCAGGCTGTGAGAGGTTCACAGCTGTCGGAGCATTCTCCAACCATCCTGCAGTCCGGTAATAAACCTATTTCCTATTTAAATTGATCTCACTCGTTCTTGACCTGCTCCTGAAGTTGTATTTTCAGACCTATCAGTAGTACTGCAAAGTAGATGGCTTTGGACAATATAGAACAATAACAAACAATTGTGGACAGGTATATTAGGTCAACAATTTTTTAATGAACAAAAAACAATGACTAGAAATATATACATATTTTAAA
>NC_135512.1:16817999-16892999 GCF_051989575.1 Stigmatopora nigra
ATATATATATATATATATATATATATATATATATATATATATATATATATATATATATATATATATATATATATATATATATATATATATATATATATATATATATATATATATATATATATATATATATATATATATATATATATATATATATATATATATATATATATATATATATATATATATATATATATATATATATATATATATATATATATATATATATATATATATATATATATATATATATATATATATATATATATATATATATATATATATATATATATATATATATATATATATATATATATATATATATATATATATATATATATATATATATATATATATATATATATATATATATATATATATATATATATATATATATATATATATATATATATATATATATATATATATATATATATATATATATATATATATATATATATATATATATATATATATATATATATATATATATATATATATATATATATATATATATATATATATATATATATATATATATATATATATATATATATATATATATATATATATATATATATATATATATATATATATCGCCTGAGCCTGTCCGAGACATGTTTTTTCATTTTAAACCTGCCATGACATGCTCAAAAAAGTGACATTTGCATGTAACTGTCCCTTTAACACCTGTTTGTTATTGTTTTATTTCAGTGCTGCTGTCAATCGGACAACACTCAAGAGAGAGCTTGAAAGGTTGGAGTGCCACTTCACGTGGAACCTGAGCTCCCAAAGGGCTAAACTTTTTCTCCTCAGGGATCATCTTGAAGACATTGGCACAGTGGAGGGATACAACTGGCTGGGACATATTTACAATTTAATGTCTTATATACACTACCAAATTGGGAGCCCAAACGAGGCTCTGTGTTTCTTGAGCAGAGCTGCGGAGGCTTTGCGACAGATAAGAAATACTGTCTCAGAGGAGGGCCCTTGGCTACTTGTAAACTATGCGAACCTGGCTTGGCTACACTACTACATAGGAGAAGAGAGAAAAAGTCACACTTACATGTCCAAAGTTGATTTTCTTCTAAATGAGTATCCTTCTCCATATCAGGCCGAACTCCATCCAGAAATCTATGCAGAAAAAGCCTGGGCCATGATGAAATTTGGAAGAGACAATACTCTTCTCGCAGTGCAATATTTTCAGAAAGCCATCAGGATGCAGCCAGACATGATTGAGTGGCACTCCAGTCATGTTTTGGCACTAGCAAGTACTTCTAAACTGTACAAAACCCAACTGGATAAGAACACATTTGAGAAATTAAAACTAGCTATGAAACATGACCCAGAGAACCTATACCTGGCAACAATTTTCTTGGCAGCTTCTGCTGGCAGAGGAAGAAGATTTGAAGCTGAAGCATGGGAATTGGCAAAGAAAATTTTGAAAAAGCCTGTCAGCAGCTATAGTGGTATTAAACCGTTACTTAAACTCTACCGAATTTATTTATCAATAGATGAAGCTCTTGACTTGGCAGAGGAGGCTCTTCAAAGACATCCAGAAGAACGCTATCTAAAGAGGTGTGCTGCAATATGCTACAAAAAAAAAATTCTTTCACATGGAGACATTCCACCAGAACAAAGCATAATTGACAGGGGTATCAACCTTTATGAAGAAGTGATTTCTCTATACCACCAATCCTCACTAAAAAGACAAATAACTCTTGCAAATATATATGGGAAGTCAATTCGCAGCCAATGTAAAGCTGATGAAATATTTGAGGAATTACTCCACAAACTTAATCAGGACCCTTTGGACAGACAGATGCTTTATAACTACTTTGCAAAATATTGTCTTTTAACTCATAAGCAGAGCAACAAGTCTATAATATATTACATGAAAGCCGCAGCAATACAGTATCCTTCTATTTATCGTGAAAACAGCATACAAATTCTGGAGAAAATTAGGCACAGGAACAGAAATAGAATGTGTAAAGAAATCGAGAAGTTGCTGGACAATCTTCATGAGTGAAAAAAGAAAAAAATGCACCACTTAGCTTTTGCCTTCAACTCTCATTGGATCCAGAATTCCTCTTTATTCTTCTAAATTATTTTTTTGTGACGGAGACATTTTTTTTTTCCAGCCAGATTTTGTTGCCGTTCCTTATATGTGAATGCATGTATGAAACCAGTGTATGGAACACAAATTATATATTGTTTCTGTGGAAATTTATATTTGTGTTTATTTGGAGCATAAATACATAAAGTTTAAATGATTGTACAACCCTCCTAAATTGTGGTTGTTTCCCAGGGATGTTCATGGATTGCATTTATTCTAACACTCTGTAAATCACTTACAGTACAAGCTGCAATAGCTCAGGCGTATGGTATAGTTTTTAATCACCATGTTAACCAAAGTGAATTAGAAATATTAGTTAATTGGTTGAAATTCTAAATGCACTGCATTTGGGTCGCAACCAATTCAGGCTGTCACACGCCTACTGCCAACAGTGGGCTGACATAGGCTCCAGCATCCTCGTTTTTGACAACATACTAATCAATACTCACACTGAGACATGCCTGCTTCTATTGATTCAGAATATATTATTCTAAAGATATTACAACCATGGTGCAGTCAACAATAAAAAACATTTAAAGTATCAGTACTGGCGAAAGAACAAAGCTGTAATAAAACTTGATACAGCCACGCGAACACATGATTACTGATGGGCAAAATGTTCCAAGATGATGTTGCGTCTCGACTGCCAGTTGTGCCCGCTACAAAATGACAGTGACAGACGATAATCATCGTGGGTCGGTGCTAGGTACACTGCTCTTGAGTCTTTTTATAAATAAACAAGTTGTTGTCAATCAATTGTCACCTGCCAAATGTAAGCTAATGGTGCTGTTCTATATGTCCATGCGACAAAAAAAGGCGTGTACAATCCCCTCCGTTGAGTAAAATGTTTTTTCAGTTTTTTTTATTGCATTCAAGGGTCGACCGGATTACATTGTTGTCAACTGTAAGGGGAAAGTTGAAAATACAATAGAGACGTCTGAGTGTGCATGTGCGCTGATATATCTGTAGTCAAAACAAACCAGGATCAAAGTATCAGGAAGCCAGGTGGAGCTTGTTGGATGCAGGTGCAGTTCCCTGACCAGATTCCCAGTATTGCAAGCCATTATGGCTCTTCTTTGTTTTGTCCACTCCCAGCAGTCTAGGGCAATTACCTTCTCTTTGTTTGTCTAACCAAGGTTTTCAGGAGCTTTTTCCAAGTATGATGCTAAAAATGATAATAGATAATAAGACCAAGTGTATTCTTCGTTGAAAACAAATGAATAATAATACAAATGAATAATAATATGAAACACACCCCCACCCCAACCCCCACACTACATACACACACACACCTACCTACCTACACACACACCTACCTACCTACACACACACCTACCTACCTACACACACACCTACCTACCTACACACACACACCTTCCTACACACACCTACCCACCAACACACAACTACCTACACACACACCTACCTAAACACACACCAACCTACACACACACCTCCCTACACACACACACACACACACAACTACCTACACACACGCACCTACCTACACACACATACACACCTACCAACCTACACACACCTACCTACCTACACACACACCTACCAACCTACCTACACACACACCTACCTACCTACACACACCTACCTACCTACACACACACACACATCTACCAACCTACACACTCCTACCTACACACACACACCAACCTACACACACACACCTACCTACCTACACAAACAGACAAACACACCTACCTAAACACACACACCTACCTGCCTACATACAGACACCTACCTACCTACACACACACACCTACCTACCTACACACACCTACCTACCTACACACACACCTACCTACCTACACACACACCTACCTACCTACACACACCTACCTACCTACCTACCTACCTACCTACCTACCTACACACACACTTACCTACCGACCTACCTACCTACCTACCTACCTACACACACACTTACCTACCGACCTACCTACCTACCTACCTACCTACCTACCTACCTACCTACCTACCTACCTACACACACATCCACCGACCTACCTACATATCTACCTACCTACCTACCTACCTACCTACCTACACACACCTTCCTACCTACCTACCTACACACACCTACCTACCTACCTACCTAAACACACACACCTACCTACCTACACACACCTACCTACCTACCTACCTACCTACCTACCTACCTACCTACACACACCTACCTACCTATCTACCTACCTACCTACCTACCTACCTACCTACCTACCTACCTACCTACCTACCTACCTACCAACACAAACACCTACCTACCTACCTTAACACACACCTACCTACCTAAACACACCTACCTGCACACACACCAACCAACACACACACACACCTAACTACCTACCTACAAACACAGACAAACACACCTACCTACCAACACAAACACAATCCTACCTACCTACACACACACAATCCTACCTACCTACACACACACAATCCTACCTACCTACACACACACAATCCTACCTACCTACCTACCTACCTACACACACCTACCTACCGACCTATCTACACACACAGACACACACACACCTACCTACACACACCTACCTACCGACCTATCTACACACAGACACACACACACCTACCTACACACACCTACCTACCTACACACACCTACCTACCTACACACACCTACCTACCGACAAACACACACCTACCTACCTACACACATACATACACACCTACCTACCTACACACACCTACTTACCTACACACACACCTACCTACCTACACGCACACACCTACCAACACACACCTACCTAGCTACACACACCTACCTACATACACACACACACCTACCTACCTACCTACCTACCTGCCTACCTACCTACCTACACACCTACCTACCTTCCTACCTACCTACCTACACACACACCTACCTACCTACACACACACACCTACCTACCTACCTACCTACACACACACCTACCTACCTTCCTACCTACCTACCTACACACACACCTACCTACCTACACACACACAATCCTACCTACCTACACACACCTACCTACCTACCTATCTACACACACAGACACACACACACCTACCTACACACACCTACCTACCTACACACACACCTACCTACCTACAAACACACACCTACCTACCTACACACACCTACCTACCTACACACACCTACTTACCTACACACACCTACCTACATACACACACACACCTACCTACCTACCTACCTACCTACCTATCTACCTACCTACACACACACCTACCTACCTTTCTACCTACCTACCTACACATACACCTACCTACCTACACACACACACCTACCTACCTACCTACACACACACCTACCTACCTACACACACACCTACCTACCTACAAACACACACCTACCTACCTACCTACCTACCTACCTACCTACAAACACACACCTACCTACCTACCTACCTACCTACACACACACACACCTACCTACACACATACACACCTACCTACACACATACACACCTACCTACCTACACACACCTACCTACCTACACACACACACCTACCTACACACACATCTACCTACCTACACACACCTACATACCTACCTACCTACCTACCTACCTACCTACAAACACACACCTACCTACCTACCTACCTACCTACCTACCTACACACACACACCTACCTACACACATACACACCTACCTACACACATACACACCTACCTACCTACACACACCTACCTACCTACACACACACACCTACCTACACACACATCTACCTACCTACACACACCTACCTACATACACACACCTACCTACATACACACACACCTACCTACCTACCTACACACACACACCTACCTACCTTCCTCCCTACCTACCTACCTACCTACCTACCTACCTACACACACACACCTACCTACCTTCCTCCCTACCTACCTACCTACCTACCTACCTACCTACACACACACCTACCTACCTACCTACCTACCTACCTACGTACCTCCCTACCTACCTACCTACCTCCCTACCTACCTACCTACCTACCTACCTACCTACCGACCTACCTACACACACACTTACCTACCGACCTACCTACCTACCAACCTACCTACCTACACACACACTTACCTACCGACCTACCTACACACACACTTACCTACCGACCTACCTACCTACCTACCAACCTACCTACCTACACACACACTTACCTACCGACCTACCTACCTACCTACCTACCTACCTACCTACCTACACACACATCCACCGACCTACCTACATACCTACCTACCTACCTACCTACACACACACCTACCTACCTACCTACCTACCTACCTACCTACCTACCTACCTACCTACCTACCTACCTACCTAAACACACTGTTGGGTTTATTCTGTATTACTATTATAAATATAGTTGTATTAAGTCATTTCTTTGTTAAATCATTCTCTTATTATTCTCAAAGTGTTGAGGTCATGAACTGCCACCTAGTCCACTCTCACATGGACTTCTCCAAGGATTGTTGATCGGGCAAGGACTGGATATCTGCCATTTCCAGCAACGGAGCCCATAACAAAGATATTGTTTCTGCCACGTCCATAACACTCGTGACGCACTTCGGGTTTTTCTTTATGTAATTATTATATGATTCTTGGGTCAAGGAAGGCATAATTGTTCTAATCTAAATGTTGTTTAGGTCTAGTCTCCTGTTTTTGTTATTGGTAAAATACTTTGATTGTTATTGTAGTCCCAGATGTTGTTTTTACTCATACGTGATGGAATGATCAACAACTCTGTAACTTGTTTTGATTCATGACAATAAGAGTCGGACGAAAACGTCTATTCGGGAAGACGTTCGGAAGTTGTAAGCAGAACTTGCTGAAACTCTCCCCTTCGGAGGTTTTTACCTGTTGTTATCCATTTCTATTTAATTAAATGTCAATAATTGAATAAGATGTCTGCCTGCAGTTATTGATAATTACGGACGAAGGTAATTATTAATGAACCTAACACACACCTACCTACCTACCTACCTACCTACCTACCTACCTACCTACCTACCAACACAAACACCTACCTCCCTACCTACCTACCTACACGCACACACCTACCTACACACACACCTACCTACCTACACACACCTACCTACACACACACCTACCTACCTACACACACCTACCTACATACACACACACACACCTACCTACCTACCTACCTACCTACACACACACACACCTACCTACCTACCTACCTACCTACCTACCTACCTACACACACACACCTACCTACCTACCTACCTACCTACCTACCTACCTACCTACCTACCTACACACACACCTACCTACCTACCTACCTACCTACACACACACTTACCTACCGACCTACCTACCTACCTACCTACCTACCTACACACTTACCTACCGACCTACCTACCTACCTACCTACCTACCTACCTACCTACCTACACACACATCCACCGACCTACCTACATACCTACATACCTACCTACCTACACACATCCACCGACCTACCTACATACCTACCTACCTACCTACCTACCTAGCTACCTACCTACCTACACACACACCTACCTACCTACCTACCTACCTAAACACACCTACCTACCTACCTAAACACACACACCTACCTACCTACACACACACCTACCTACCTACCTACCTACAAACACAAACACCTACCTACCTACCTTAACACACACCTACCTACCTACACACACCTACCTGCACACACACACACCAACCTACACACACACACACACACACACCTACCTACCTACCTACACACACAGACAAACATACCTACCTACCAACACACACCTACCTACCTACACCCACACACCTACCTACCTACCTACACACACCTACCTACCTACACACATCAACCTACCTACACACACCTACCTACCTACACACACCTACCTACATACACACACACCTACCTACACACACCTACCAAACTCCACACACACACCTTTCTACCTACACACACCTACCTACTTACCTACCTACACATACTACTACCTACCTACACACACAGACACAGACACACCTACCTACACACACAAACATACCTACCTACCTACCAACACACACACCTACCTACACACACACCTACCTACCTACATACACACACCTACCTACCTACAGACACACACCTACCAACCTACATACACACATCTACCTTCACACACACACACACCTACCAACCTACACTCACACAAACCTACCTACACACACCTACCCATACACACACCTACCTACACACACCTACCTACACACACATACACACCTAACCTACACATACACTCCTACCTACCTACACACACACCTACACACCTACCTACCTACACACACACACCTACACACCTACCTACCTACACACACACACCTAACTACACACACATACACACCGATCTACCTACACACACACTTATCTACATACACACACCTACCTACCTACACACACATACACACCTACCTACCTACCTACCTACCTACCTACACACACACACACCTACCTACCTACACACACACTTACCTACACATACACCTACCTACCTACACACATACACACCTACCTACCTACACACACACCTACCTACCTACACACACCTACCTACCTACACGCACACACCTACCTACACACACACCTACCTACACACACACCTACCTACACACACACCTACCTACCTACACACACCTACCTACATACACACACACCTACCTACCTACCTACCTACCTACGTACCTACACACACACCTACCTACCTACCTACCTACCTACACACACACACCTACCTACCTACCTACCTACCTACACACACACTTACCTACCGACCTACCAACCTACCTACCTACCTACCTACACACATCTACCTACCTACACACACCTACCTACCTACACACATCTACCTACATACACACACACCTACCTACACACACCTACCAACCTCCACACACACACACCTACCTACCTACACACACAAACATACCTACCTAACTACCTACACACACCTACCTACACACACACCTACCTACCTACATACACAAACCTACCTACCTACACACACACACACCTACCAACCTCCATACACACATCTACCTACACACACACACACCTACCAACCTACACTCACACACACCTACCTACACACACCTACCCACACACACACCTACCTACACACACCTACCTACACACACACCTACCTACACACGCCTACCTACACACACATACACACCTACCTACACATACACACCTACCTACCTACACACACACCTACACACCTACCTACCTACACACACACACCTAACTACACACACATACACACCGACCTACCTACACACACACACTTATCTACCTACACACACCTACCTACCTACACACACATACACACCTACCTACCTACCTACCTACACACACACACACACACCTACCTACCTACACACACACTTACCTACACATACACCTACCTACCTACACACATACACACCTACCTACCTACACACACACCTACCTACCTACACACACCTACCTACCTACACGCACACACCTACCTACACACACACCTACCTACCTACACACACCTACCTACATACACACACACCTACCTACCTACCTACCTACCTACCTACCTACCTACCTACCTAACTGTACCTAGGTACAAACTTAAGGCGGGACGAAGTGACACAAAGAAATGGGCGTGTCTTAGTAAATGACTTGCCCCTAACTCATAGGTGTTATGAAGGAAACTTACAACTAGTCTCTGCAAAATTCTATCCAAGTGACTATACAGCATAAAAGTAGTAAAGAATACATTCTATACTTCACATTTCCCCCCTATAGTTACTTTGAAAGAATTTTCATGAAATACATAAATTTATATCCCTCCTATCCAGATTCTAGAATACAAATATCATCAGCATTATTTATCAAGGGGTATGGAAAACAATAAAATCACTTGTCAAGGCAGAGGAAAAACTTGAGGTAATTTTAGGGTTATCCGAGAAAAATCCGTCTGCGTCCCTCTTTATGAGTGGACACAGTTTTTAAGTCAAAACAAGTACAATAACCCGAAGCACTCGACATACCGAGACTCGTCACACTTTGAAAGAGTGGAAGAATCTCCATTATGATTTGCCACGCTGTTATACTGTATGTCATTGTAAGTTACCAGCATGTGCTAGATAGTATTTCGAATCATAACTTTCATACATAGAAAATACAGAACCGTAACAAAATCGCAAGTGAGGGAGTTGCAAATTTAAACACAATCGAAAACCACGACCCGTGTTGGCCAAGGCTTTCATTTCAGCTATAGCCCGAGTCATGTATTGGTTTCATCTGGGATGAAGGTGCAGCAGTGTTCTCCCATCGTGGCACACGCATCTCCATCATTGGCTCCATCCTCCTGCAACTCCATTTCCCTTAGGGATTTTAAATCATCGGCTATACCCTGTAGGGCCAGGATCAGTTTGGTTAATCCACACTCGTGTAACAGTTCAATGTCTTTACATAACTTTACCCACTCGGATTTGGCAAAGTTGCGACAGTATGATTTTCTGGGGGAGTGGACCACTTGTAGTCACGACCGAACACCACCACCCCAGATTGAATCATGTGGTTTGAATTGCACTGATTTTGGTCTCTTATCGCTTACTGTTATGTTCATTACCCTTAAAAGGAATGCATCTCATCTGCCTCACTGCAGATTTAAGCGCGACGTCTAGACCCAGTGAATTCAGGATGTCAGGATACCACACATCTTCTTCATAGTAGTTCTCCAGATTGTTCTTTTCATACCAATTCACTCCCCTCTGTGATCGGAGTATGTCACCATCTTGTTTTCCAACTAGCGTCTCAGTGGGCGGGGCGTTCAGACACGCCCAGGCAGTCACTGACAGGGCAGTCACTGTGATGTAGGTGGCAACAGCTTTCACTGTGGCCAATGTGCAGAGGTGCAAAGTCTATGGAAGCTCAAGGTTAAGTGAGGGGTGCTCGTGACAGGTGAGTAGACTGGTGAGTTTTTTACGGACAAGGGTTTTGATACCGTCCAACTTCCAGTCTACTCAGTCACCTGTGTCTCGAACTACCTTGACCTGGCATTGGTGAAAGCACTTTGACATTTCAGCCATATTTGCAGCAGTGGAGGTTAGTGAGTTGGGCCACGATTGGGTCTTCCCATCGTGGAGAGAACCAGGACTTCCTTTTTATGGCTCAGATCAGCATCCAGTCACCTGGCTTCACCACCTCCTGCAAAGTAGACAAAAGGGAATCACGGCAGCTTGCCTGTTCTTTGGACAAGTTTCTCCATACATGTTACCATCCATTCTGTGATTAGGTCTGCCTTGCCCTTAGCCTTTTGTCATGTTTCACCTTCCCATAGAGGATGTTGGAATGGTCTTCCATGAACATTTGTTTCCTCTACCAGTCACACACTCTTTTGGGCCTGAGGTTACCTTGCACACCATGTCTGCAACAAATCAAACACCAAAAAATTAAAAGTAGGTATTTAGACCTCTGGGACATGGAACACACACTGTACCATGTCCATCATCCCCCCTGTTGAGACATGGTTCAATCCATGGCTCAATTTTGGAATAATTTTTGGGAGGCACGCTAGGCCTTTAGCTGTGTACAGGTCTTCTGCAGACTGTTCTGTGTTCTTTCTGTATAGATGCATCTCTACCTTATGTGATGCAATGTTTTGCCTTTCAATTAGTACTGTTTTTTACTCAGTTTTTGTTGTTGTGAATACTGTGCAGTAAGTGTTTGCGCTGCTGCTTTAGGTGCTGTCGTCTTTAGCGCGTGCTCAACACCTGCATACGGCCACTTGGTTGGGCTTAATTCTCAACCGAAGAAAAATCACAACAATCTTACTTATTCAATCACTTTGTTTGCGAAAATCTAAATGTCTTATCACTCAAAATTAGATGTACTAGCTGTTATTCTATTTTGATCACTGCTTCCATGTTAACATCAAAAACTATATTTGATTTTTCCTTTCCTGCAATTACACAAATTAACTAATCATGCTAAAAATAGGAAAAATACAAAGAGCAAACCAGGCTGCTTTCTCCTCAGGAAAACAGCTTTCCCGCTCTCTGCAACAGTGACATTCACATCAATTAATATCCAGAAACAAATGTAAACATTTATAATTCTGAAAAGAATTGAACCCACTAAACTGTAACCACCCCTTGCTTATCAGGGTTAATATTTTCTAGCCTAATTGTACTTTAGAGCCATTAAAATTCATTACTTATAAAAAGCTTAGTAATCAAGTCCCAATTCAATTAACAATGTGTATCGCGTTGCATATTAAACTCAATTATTTGAAATTCTAAATATCCCAAACTAGTAGTCTTTTTATCAAATGTAACATTCCATTGTCTTTGGAGTTTGCCAATCATCTCCTATAAAACTTTCTTAATCAACATTTTCCAGTAGTCAGGCATAAAATTAAAATTTAGTTACATATCTATCCATTGTAGTCTCTCTTTTCTCTCTTAATTGTTTACTTTAAAAATCTGTAAGAAGGTGTGTTCTCAATTGAAACGCTTTCACTTTTTATGGAGACAATAAAACCAATATAAAAAGTTCCTTATGGTTTATGGCATTGCTCCTCGAGCAATAATCTTTCCAATCAATATTGGATGCTTTCCATTACATCTGATCTCGTCAATAAGCTTATCTTACCTGTCTCCTCAAACGTTTCAACTGAGAGAACCTCCTTACAGTGCAAAGATGGATCTGCATCCTCCGCTATTTTCATGTCTGCTGTTTGGTCAGCAACAGTTGTGCGGACGTTCTCATTTTGGGTTGCTCGTGCGTCTTCTCCATGTTTCCTGTTGAAAAACACAGTCTTCTTCTGCTAACTCAAAATTAGTGCATTTCTTTAAAGTTTTTATTTTATGCGGATTGCTAGATTAGTCTAATCATTCAGCTCCAATCGTGTAGTGAATAATGGCGTTTGGTATGGTAACAAAATTCTGAAACATTTTGTCAATTCAGTCAATTAATCTGTTAACACAATTTGGATGCCATTATCCCTATACATCAATGGTACTTTGGAATTTCATATGATGCACTGTTTTTGTTTTTCTCAGTGCTCAAAATTTCGCATTGCAGATTTGTTCCTCCAATCCAATGCATTATCATCAAAAAAATTCTTTGGACTAAACATTTTTCCTTGATTTTTCATCGCCATCCAAAAAGGCTTATTGGCGATTTCAGAAATTGATTTCAAATTTCCAATCCTTCGCTGCCATCTCCGAAAAGGGCTTATTGGCAGTTCCAGAAATTGATTCCAATTTGCTAAATCCTTTTCCACCTTGATATCTAAGGGATCAATTATATCTTGGTGGTTGGCCAATCAAAAACACAAAAAGACAAACAACCATTCACGCTCACACTCATTCATAATCAGACATCAGTGGTCTGCAATTTTTTTTCACTAGTGGAGAGCGCCATCCCTGAAAAGGGCTTATTGGCAGCTAACCACCTTTTTCTGTCCTATCAGCACTAGTCATTCTCAAAAGAACTAGGTTAATAGTCATTAATATGACTCACACTAAAGCATATTTGATCTAATGATGGAAAAAACAATGAATTATGTTTCGTGCACTAAACATGATTCATCTTATTCCATCCTATAGAAATCATGCTTATCCTAAATTAATTATTTTATCTAAACTTTACCTAATAATTTGGATCAATGCCATTTCTGCATTGTAAACTTCTCGTTTGATATCATTAATAATTTGGATGAATGCCATTTCTGCATTGTCTTCATTTAATAATTTGGATGATTCTTAATACTTAAATCTAAATCACAAATCACTCTCATATTGATAAATTAGATATAAGGATAGTTAAATTGCGCTAGCAGAATTCCTATTGAATTCCTATCCGCTCCAAGAAGGCGGTTATATTTAAAATAAGAGCCATTTTCTGGCCTCACTATTACCATAATTAAAATTTAGGAAAAATAAACATTCACTAGGAATTTCCTTATATAAATTTCAGTGTTTAATAAAGGACCCATAATTTGTCACTAATATATCATAACATTATCAACTATCTGTCTCTCTCTCTCTCTACATCTCTGTCTCTCTCTCTACATCTCTGTCTCTCTCTCTACATCTCTGTCTCTCTCTCTACATCTCTGTCTCTCTCTACAGTCCCCCACCCCTCGCTGTTTGTGCAGGGGGTGGGGGCCTGGGCTGGTGGGGGCTCTCTCCCTATGCCCCCACCGTGGGGTGCTTTGAGAGCATTGTGCAATCTATTGAGGAGGCCACCCCCCTCTCTTTGCGTCGGAGTTGGTTGAGTTGGCCCATCCTCCGTCTCGTTGCGTCGGGGGAGTGTGAACTGCTGGAGAATGACCATTTGCTACGCTCTTCTTTGTCTTTGCGGCTACACTTTGGTCGGCCATTTTCTCCCTGCCATGTGCTCATCCTTTCTTCTACCTCCCCTCGCATCTCTTCTTTTGTTCTAGGGACGCCCCGTCTCAATTTATTATCTCTTAAATACTTGTTTTTTAAGCTTATTTATTCGCCTAAGTAGCTTTTTTCCTTTGTTTACAGCTTTTTTTACTTCTAAATTCCTTTGAATAGTTTGCAAAGGTTCCACTAACAATTTCCCCAAACCATGTGCTTTGTTCTCTCTGTGTCTCTGATTCTTTACTATTTTGCAAGGCCTGCGCGCGTCACGGCGTATTTCCGGTTTTATTATATCTCTACTTTTTATTTAGCGCTTTTTACTCATCGAGTGCATTATTTTTGGAAGGTTTCCCTTATTTTGAACAATCTGTGAAATCCTTTTAACAAAAGGGGGACTCTTACTCCCGCCTTAAAGTAAACGTCACGTCACCGACGTACTTCATGGAAACACTTAGTTGGATTGGATTGGATAACTTTATTCATCCCGTAATCGGGAAATTTCTTTGTTGCAATAGGAAGAGGGTGAGGATACAGGAATAGGAAAGGCATTATACACAAATGGGTACTTAATAGTAAGTTAATAAATACATGAATAAATATATAAATAGGTAACTGTGTTGGTGAGATATATATATATATATATATATATATATATATATATATATATATATATATATATATATATATATATATATATATATATATATATATATATATATATATATATATATATATATATATACATACACATACATATATATACAAGCACATCCACACTGTATCCGAATTCAGGAGGTCCTAACCCACAGCCTTATTTGAGTTAAAGAGCCTGACGGCTGATGGGAGGAAGGATCTGCGGAAGCGCTCCTTCCTGCAGTGAGGGTACCGCAGTCTACTGCTAAAGGAGCTTCGAAGGGACTCCACCGACTCGTGCAGGGGGTGGGAGGTGCTGTCCATGATGGACCTCATCCTGGTCAGCATCCTCCGCTCTCCCACTTCCTCCACAGAGTCCGACTAAGCATTCATCCGTTGCATACCTTACGTTTCTATTTCAATTTTAACGACATACGTAATCCTCACATGTATGCATCCCTTATCTCCCACTATTGGAGCGTTTTTCCACGACTCGTTCGAATGGAAAAACGGGATTTCACCAGCCTTGTTATATATAAATTTTAAATGCACTTACCGTCTCCTGTGCGTGCATCCTCTTTCCGGCCGGGTTCCTTCTTCAAACGGGCCGCGATCGACCGAAATGCCCCCTCTTTCAAAGTAAGAGGGCTGACGTCAGTAATTCTTGGCCTTCAGTCCACCGCGGTCCGAGAAATTCAGAAATGAATCCCCGGGTTTTTTCGGCAACAGAAAATGTCAGGTTTAGAACCATATACATTCAATAATTCGGATCAGAGGTAGCACACGCAGAGTCGGCTTGATGAGATTTTCAAAGACATCAGCTGAGGGAGGGGTCGGGAGGTGCCAGCGCTTGGAGATGAGTCCATCTCCTTGCCTGACCAGTTCCAATCCCTACCTACCTCCAACAGAGTAGCCCCTTTTATTAACAAAGGGTCATGTGACCTAGGTACAAACTTAAGGCGGGACGAAGTGACACAAAGAAATGGGCGTGTCTTAGTAAATGACTTGCTCCTAACTCATAGGTGTTATGAAGGAAACTTACCACTAGTCTCTGCAAAATTCTATCCAAGTGACTATACACATAAAAGTAGTAAAGAATACATTCTATACTTCACACTACCTACCTACACACACCTACCTAAACACACACACCTACCTACCTACACACACACACCTACCTACCTACACACACACCTACCTACCTACCTACACACACACCTACCTACCTACACACACCTACCTACCTACAAACACACACCTACCTACCTACCTACCTACCTACCTACCTACCTACCTACACACACACCTACCTACACACATACACACCTACCTACCTACACACACACCTACCTACCTACACACACCTACCTACCTACACGCACACACCTACCTACACACACACCTACCTACCTACACACACCTACCTACATACACACACACCTACCTACCTACCTACCTACCTACCTACACACACACACGCACCTACCTACCTACCTACCTACCTACCTACCTACACACACACCTACCTACCTACCTACCTACCTACCTACACACTTACCTACCGACCTACCTACCTACCTACACACACATCCACCGACCTACCTACATACCTACCTACCTACCTACCTACCTACCTACCTACGCACACATCCACCGACGTACCTCCATACCTGCCTACCTACCTACCTACCTACCTACCAACCTACCTACCTACCTACCTACCTACCTACCTACCTACCTACCTACCTACCAACCTACCTACCTACCTACCTACCTACCTACACACACACCTACCTACCTACCTACCTACCTACCTAAACACACCTACCTACCTACCTAAACACACACACCTACCTACCTACACACACACCTACCTACCCACCTACCTACCTACCTACCCACCTACCTACCTACCTACCTACCTACCTACCTACCTACCTACCTACCTACCAACACAAACACCTACCTACCTACCTTAACAAACACCTACCTACCTACACACACCTACCTGCACACACACACCAACCTACACACACAGACAAACACCTACACACACCTACCTGCACACACACACCAACCTACACACACAGACAAACATACCTACCTACCTACACACACCTACCTACCTACACCCACACACCTACCTACCTACCTACACACACCTAACTACCTACACACACACCTACCTACCTACACCCACACACCTACCTACCTACACACACACAAACCTACCTACCTACACACACACCTACTTAATCACACACACACCTACCTACCTACACACACACACACCTACCTACCTACACACATCTACCTACCTACACACACCTACCTACCTACACACACCTACCTACATACACACACACCTACCTACACACACCTACCAACCTCCACACACACACCTACCTACCTACACACACACCTACCTACTTACCTACCTACACATACTACTACCTACCTACACACACAGACACAGACACACCTACCTACACACACCTACCTACCTACACACACAAACATACCTACCTACCTACCTACACACACACCTACCTACACATACACCTACCTACCTACATACACACACCTACCTACCTACACACACACACACCTACCAACCTACATACACACATCTACCTACACACACACACACACCTACCAACCTACACTCACACACACCTACCTACACACACCTACCCACACACACACCTACCTACACACACCTACCTACACACACACCTACCTACACACACCTACCTACACACACATACACACCTACCTACACATACACACCTACCTACCTACACACACACCTACACACCTACCTACCTACACACACACCTAACTACACACACATACACACCGACCTACCTACACACACACACTTATCTACCTACACACACCTACCTACCTACACACACATACACACCTACCTACCTACCTACCTACCTACCTACCTACACACACACACACACACCTACCTACCTACCTACCTACACACACACACACCTACCTACCTACACACACACACACACACACCTACCTACCTACACACACACTTACCTACATATACACCTACCTACCTACACACATACACACCTACCTACCTACACACACACTTACCTACATATACACCTACCTACCTACACACATACACACCTACCTACCTACACACACATACCTACCTACACACACCTACCTACCTACACGCACACACCTACCTACACACACACTTACCTACCTACACACACCTAACTACATACACACACACCTACCTACCTACCTACCTACCTACACACACACACCTACCTACCTACCTACCTACCTACCTACCTACCTACCTACCTACCTACCTACCTACCTACCTACCTACCTACCTACCTACCTACCTACCTACCTACCTACCTACCTACCTACCTACTGTCAGGAGTGGGTGGATTGCCTTTCCTGGCATGACGTCACGATAACTATCAGCTGTCACTAATTACGTGATTAGATTATTTTTTGGTATTTAAGCATTGTGATTTTCTGTGGACGCTGTTGGATCGTCTGGTGTAGTACTGGTTTAGTTCTGGTTTCGTTTCCTGTTAACCCTCGTAGTCATTGCTGTTTCCATTGACGCCACGCCGCATGTACTTTTCGTTTGTAATGAGTGGACAAGCCAAGTTATTGAAGTTATGTTACCCCGTTATTAAATCAATCTACAAGAGCTACAGATCTGCCTCACCTTGCCATTTCTTCGGCGACTCTGCATCTGGGTTCAACTTCCCCTCCGATCGCGTCGCACTACGCGGCGGCGATCGTAACAGCACGATCCAACCCGTATGGACCCAGCGGAGCGCCACCCACGCTCGCGCCGACGCACTCGGCGACGCAAACCATCCACCTCGAAGACACCGGACTGCTTGGAATGTATAAGAAACCCCTCAGAATCGTTTAAGAATTTTGTAATGGACACACCGTGGTGCGGGGCTCTCAGGCACATCATTTCTAGAGATGAGCCACAGCTGGTAGAAAAGTTAGAGCCGCAGCGTACTCATACGCCCCACCACTGCTATGCACGTCGCCCTGGGAAGCCTTTACCGTTTCATCATGATGCCCAGGTGCGTACAACCACCAGAGAGCGCCCAAGTTATCTTATGCCTATGCCCAGAGGAATTGATTCACCATGGAGGGAGCCTGAAGATTCTGGTGAGGAGGACATCATTGAGGAAATTGATTTTTTCGCTGGCGTTTCGGAATCTGATGATGAATTCTTTGACCAATTCGGACCCCGAGACCTTCCACTGGAGGAGGATTATCCCGATTGTTCCCCCGATAATTCCTATTACAAATACCCCGACCAGCAATTACAGAGTGGGCTAACCACCAATTATGGGGCACGACGTGATGGCGGGGGTGCTGTGCAATCCTCCCAGAGGAGGCGCCGAGCGCCACGCCGTAGAGCGAAGCGAAAGCAATACCTGGACACACTAACCACTGTCCAAGTTACGCGCCCGACCACGTCCGTCCAAACTCCTTTTCCGACCACGTCCCTCCAAGCTCTTTTTCCAACCACCACCACGCTTTTCCAAGTGCCCCAAGTCACTCGGCCGACCACGCCTGTCCAAGTGGCCGAAGTCACTCGGCCGACCACGCCTGTCCAAGTGGCCGAAGTCACTCGGCCGACCACGCCGTTCCAAGTGGCCGAAGTCACTCGGCCGACCACGCTTTTCCAAGTGCCCGAAGTTACTCGGCCGACCACGCCTTTCCAAGTGCCCGAAGTTACTCGGCCGACCACGCCTTTCCAAGTGCCCGAAGTTACTCGGCCGACCACGCCTTTCCAAGTGCCCGAAGTCACTCGGCCGACCCCGCTGTACCAGCAGCTCCTAAGGACTATGCAGCCCTCCCCGTTCCAAGTGGCCGAAGTCACTCGGCCGACCACGCTTTTCCAGGTGCCCGAAGTTACTCGGCCGACCCCGCTGTACCAGCAGCTCCTAAGGACTATGCAGCCCTCCCCGTTCCAAGTGCCTGAAGTCACTCGGCCGACCACGCCTGTCCAAGTGGCCGAAGTTACTCGGCCCAGCGCGCCGTTTCAAGTGCCCCAAGCTCCTGTGCCAAGGCCACGCAAATTACTCCCGTTGCCTTTGGGGTCGCCGGTCGCACCCGTACCGAAGCCACGGATCAGGTTTCTGGTGACGGACGGCCATTCTAGCACCGCTCTCCCAAGCACCGCTCTCCCAAACACCGCTCTCCCAAGCACCGCTCTCCCAAGCACCGCTCTCCCAAGCACCGCTCTCCCAAGCACCGCTCTCCCAAGCGCCTGCCCGTCCAGCGCCTGCCCGCCCAGAAGTGGCGACGATGCTCCGGCGCTCGATGAAGACGGGGCCGGCGACGTCAAGTGTGGTAATTCGCCGGAGTCCCTGGAAGGAGGGGCCGGCGAGGTCAAGAGTGGTAATTCGCTGGTGCCCCTTGAGGAGGAAGCCGGTGACGTCGAGAGTGGCAATTCGCCGGAGTCCCTGGATGAAGGGGCTGGCGACGTCGAGAGTGCCAATTTGCCGTTGCCCCTAGAGGATGGGGCCGGTGACGTCAAAAGTGGCAATTCGCCGGAGTCCCTGGAGGAAGGGACTGGCAACGTCAAGAGTGGTAATTCGCCGGAGTCCCTGGAGGAAGGGGCTGGCGACATCGAGAGAGGCAATTCGCCGGAGTCCCTGGAAGAAGGGGCTGGCGACGTCGAGAGTGCCAATTCGCCGGTGCCCCTGGAGGAAGAAGCCGGTGACGTCGAGAGTGGAAATGCGCCGGAGTCCCCGGAGGAAGGGGCTGGCGACGTCGAGAGTGCCAATTCGCCGGTGCCCCTGGAGGAAGAAGCCGGTGACGTCGAGAGTGGTAATTCGCCGGAGTCCCTGGATGAAGAAGCCGGCGACGTCGAGAGTGGCAATTCGCCGGTGCCCCTGGAGGACGGGGCCGGCGACGTCCAGAGAAGCAATGATCCGGGTTCCTGGGAGAAGAGGGCTGTCCACCCCCCGAGCAAACAGGGTAAGGTGCCCGACCGTACTAAACTTCTAATATTTCCTGAAGGCAGGCAGTTTGGCAAAGACTTAAGGGACCAGCTGGGATGCCTGCCGGACCGACCACTGCCTCGTCTCGTTTCTGGCCGGCGCGGACGCCCGCCGGATCGACCTCAGCCTCGTCTTGTATCCGGCCTGCGCGGACGCCCGCCGGATCGACCACAGCCTCGTCACGTTCTTGGCCGGCGCGGACGCCCGCCGGATCGACCACAGCCTCGTCTCGTTTCTGGCCGACGCGGACGCCCGCCGGACCGACCACTGCCTCGTCTCGTTTCTGGCCGGCGCGGACGCCCGCCGGATCGACCACAGCCTCGTCTCGTTTCTGGCCGGCGCGGACGCCCGCCGGATCGACCTCAGCCTCGTCTCGTTTCTGGCCGACGTGGACGCCCGCCGGACCGACCACTGCCTCGTCTCGTTTCTGGCCGGCGCGGACGCCCGCCGGACCGACCACAACCTCGTCTTGTTTCTGGCCGGCGCGGACGCCCGCCGGATCGACCACCGCCTCGTTTCTGGCCGGCGCGGACGCCCGCCGGATCGACCTCAGCCTCGTTTCGTTTCTGGCCGGCGCGGACGCCCGCCAGACCTGCCACTGACTCGTCTCGTTTCTGGCCGGCGCGGACGCCCACCGGATCGACCACAGCCTCGTCTTGTTTCTGGCCGACACGGACGCCCGCCAGACTTGCCTCTGCCCCGTCTTGTTTCTGACCGGCACGGACGCCCGCCAGACCTGCCACTGACTTGTCTCGTTTCTGGCTGGCGCGGACGCCCGCCGGAGCGACCTCTCCGTCTGTTCTTGGGTTGGTGTGGAAGACCACACCACAAATGTAGATCTCCCACCCACCCTCCCTGCTTGTTTCCGTTTCTCATGTTGTAATTGACCTTGGGACGTCTAGAATCCGTCCCTTAGAGGGGATGTACTGTCAGGAGTGGGTGGATTGCCTTTCCTGGCATGACGTCACGATAACTATCAGCTGTCACTAATTACGTGATTAGATTATTTTTTGGTATTTAAGCATTGTGATTTTCTGTGGACGCTGTTGGATCGTCTGGTGTAGTACTGGTTTAGTTCTGGTTTCGTTTCCTGTTAACCCTCGTAGTCATTGCTGTTTCCATTGACGCCACGCCGCATGTACTTTTCGTTTGTAATGAGTGGACAAGCCAAGTTATTGAAGTTATGTTACCCCGTTATTAAATCAATCTACAAGAGCTACAGATCTGCCTCACCTTGCCATTTCTTCGGCGACTCTGCATCGAGGTTCAACTTCCCCTCCGATCGCGTCGCACTACGCGGCGGCGATCGTAACACCTACCTACGTGACGTCAAAAGTGGCAATTCGCCGGAGTCCCTGGAGGAAGGGACTGGCAACGTCAAGAGTGGTAATTCGCCGGAGTCCCTGGAGGAAGGGGCTGGCGACATCGAGAGAGGCAATTCGCCGGAGTCCCTGGAAGAAGGGGCTGGCGACGTCGAGAGTGCCAATTCGCCGGTGCCCCTGGAGGAAGAAGCCGGTGACGTCGAGAGTGGAAATGCGCCGGAGTCCCCGGAGGAAGGGGCTGGCGACGTCGAGAGTGCCAATTCGCCGGTGCCCCTGGAGGAAGAAGCCGGTGACGTCGAGAGTGGTAATTCGCCGGAGTCCCTGGATGAAGAAGCCGGCGACGTCGAGAGTGGCAATTCGCCGGTGCCCCTGGAGGACGGGGCCGGCGACGTCCAGAGAAGCAATGATCCGGGTTCCTGGGAGAAGAGGGCTGTCCACCCCCCGAGCAAACAGGGTAAGGTGCCCGACCGTACTAAACTTCTAATATTTCCTGAAGGCAGGCAGTTTGGCAAAGACTTAAGGGACCAGCTGGGATGCCTGCCGGACCGACCACTGCCTCGTCTCGTTTCTGGCCGGCGCGGACGCCCGCCGGATCGACCTCAGCCTCGTCTTGTATCCGGCCTGCGCGGACGCCCGCCGGATCGACCACAGCCTCGTCACGTTCTTGGCCGGCGCGGACGCCCGCCGGATCGACCACAGCCTCGTCTCGTTTCTGGCCGACGCGGACGCCCGCCGGACCGACCACTGCCTCGTCTCGTTTCTGGCCGGCGCGGACGCCCGCCGGATCGACCACAGCCTCGTCTCGTTTCTGGCCGGCGCGGACGCCCGCCGGATCGACCTCAGCCTCGTCTCGTTTCTGGCCGACGTGGACGCCCGCCGGACCGACCACTGCCTCGTCTCGTTTCTGGCCGGCGCGGACGCCCGCCGGACCGACCACAACCTCGTCTTGTTTCTGGCCGGCGCGGACGCCCGCCGGATCGACCACCGCCTCGTTTCTGGCCGGCGCGGACGCCCGCCGGATCGACCTCAGCCTCGTTTCGTTTCTGGCCGGCGCGGACGCCCGCCAGACCTGCCACTGACTCGTCTCGTTTCTGGCCGGCGCGGACGCCCACCGGATCGACCACAGCCTCGTCTTGTTTCTGGCCGACACGGACGCCCGCCAGACTTGCCTCTGCCCCGTCTTGTTTCTGACCGGCACGGACGCCCGCCAGACCTGCCACTGACTTGTCTCGTTTCTGGCTGGCGCGGACGCCCGCCGGAGCGACCTCTCCGTCTGTTCTTGGGTTGGTGTGGAAGACCACACCACAAATGTAGATCTCCCACCCACCCTCCCTGCTTGTTTCCGTTTCTCATGTTGTAATTGACCTTGGGACGTCTAGAATCCGTCCCTTAGAGGGGATGTACTGTCAGGAGTGGGTGGATTGCCTTTCCTGGCATGACGTCACGATAACTATCAGCTGTCACTAATTACGTGATTAGATTATTTTTTGGTATTTAAGCATTGTGATTTTCTGTGGACGCTGTTGGATCGTCTGGTGTAGTACTGGTTTAGTTCTGGTTTCGTTTCCTGTTAACCCTCGTAGTCATTGCTGTTTCCATTGACGCCACGCCGCATGTACTTTTCGTTTGTAATGAGTGGACAAGCCAAGTTATTGAAGTTATGTTACCCCGTTATTAAATCAATCTACAAGAGCTACAGATCTGCCTCACCTTGCCATTTCTTCGGCGACTCTGCATCGAGGTTCAACTTCCCCTCCGATCGCGTCGCACTACGCGGCGGCGATCGTAACACCTACCTACCTACACACACACACCTACCTACCGACCTACCTACCTACCTACCTACCTACCTACCTACCTACCTACCTACCTACACACCTACCTACCTACAAATACACACCTACCTACACACACACACACACCCCTACCTACCTACACACAGACAAACATACCTACCTACCTACACACACACCTACCTACCTACACCCACACACCTACCTACCTACCTACCTACACACACCTACCTACCTACACTCACACACCTACCTACCTACACACACACACCTACCTACCGACCTACCTACCTACCTACCTACCTACCTACCTACCTACCTACCTACACACCTACCTACCTACAAATACACACCTACCTACACACACACACACACCCCTACCTACCTACACACAGACAAACATACCTACCTACCTACACACACACCTACCTACCTACACCCACACACCTACCTACCTACCTACCTACACACACCTACCTACCTACACTCACACACCTACCTACCTACACACACACCAACTTACACACGCACGCACCTACCTCCCTACACACACACCTACCTACCTACACACATCTACCTACCTACACACACCTACCTACCTACACACACCTACCTACATACACACACCTACCTACACACACCTACCAACCTCCACACACACACCTACCTACCTACACACACACCTACCTACTTACCTACCTACACAAACTACTACCTACCGACACACAGACACAGACACACCTACCTACACACACCTACCTACCTACACACACAAACATACCTACCTACCTACCTACACACACACCTACCTACACACACACCTACCTACCTACATACACACACCTACCTACCTACACACACACACACACCTACCAATCTACATACACACATCTACCTACACACACACTCACACCTACCAACCTACACTCACACACACCTACCAACCTACATACACACATCTACCTACACACACCTACCCACACACACACCTACCTACACACACCTACCTACACACACACCTATCTACACACACCTACCTACACACATACACACCTACCTACCTACACACACACCTACACACCTACCTACCTACACACACACACCTAACTACACACAAATACACACCGACCTACCTACACACACACTTACCTACCTACACACACCTACCTACCTACACCCTACCTACATACACACACACCTACCTACCTACCTACCTACACACACACACCTACCTACCTACCTACCTACACACCTACCTACCTACCTACACACACTTACCTACCGACCTACCTACCTACCTACCTACCTAACTACCTACCTACCTACCTACCTACCTACCTACCTACACACACACTTACCTACCGACCTACCTACCTACCTACCTACCTACCTACCTACCTACCTACACACACACTTACCTACCGACCTACCTACCTACCTACCTACCTACCTACCTACCTACCTACCAACCTACCTACACACACCTACCTACCTACCTACCTACCTACCTACCTACCTACACACACACTTACCTACCGACCTATCTACCTACCTACCTACCTACCTACTTACCTACCTACCTACCTACCTACCTAGTTACCTACCTTTCTACCTACACAAACACCTACCTACCTACACACATCCACCGACCTACCTACATACCTACCTACCTACCTACCTACCTACCTACCTACCTACCTACCAACCTACCTACCTACACACACCTACCTACCTACCTACCTACCTACCTACCTACCTACCTACCTACCTACCTACCTACACACACCTACCTACCTACCTAAACACACACACCTACCTACCTACCTACCTACCTACCTACCTACCTACCTACCTACCAACACAAACACCTACCTACCTTCCTTAACACACACCACCTACCTACAAACACCTACCTGCACACACACACACACACTTACCTACCTACACACAGACAAACACACCTACCTACCTACACAAACACAATCCTACCTACCTACACACACAATCCTACCTGCACACACCTACCTACCTACACACACACCTACCTACCTACACCCACACACCTACCTACCTACACACACAAACACCTACCTACCTACACACACACCTACCTACACACACACGCACCTACCTACCTACACACAGACACACCTACCTACCTACACACATCTACCTACCTACACACACACCAACCTACACACACACCTACCTACCTACATACACACACCTAACTACCTACACACACACACACACACACACCTACCAATCTACATACACACATCTACCTACACACACACACCTACCAACCTACACTCACACACACCTACCTACACACACCTACCCACACACACACCTACCTACACACACCTACCTAGACACACCTACCTACACACACCTAGCTACCTACACACACACCTACCTACCTACACACACACACACCTACCTACACACACATACACACACCTAACTACACACACATACACACCGACCTACCTACACACACACTTACCTCCCTACACACACCTACCTACCTACACACACATACACACCTACCTACCTACCTACCTACCTACCTACCTACCTACCTACCTACCTACCTACCTACCTACACACACACCTACCTACCTACACACACACCTACCTACCCACACACACACACTTACCTACACATACACCTACCTACCTACACACACCTACCTACCTTCACACACACACTTACCTACACATACACCTACCTACCTACACACACACCTACCTACCTACACACACATCTACCCTACCTACACACACCTACCTACACACACCTACCTACCCACACACACCTACCTACCTACCTACACACACCTACCTACACACACACCTACCTACCTACACACCTACCTACCTACACACACCTACCTACCTACCTACACACACCTACCTACATACACACACCTACCTACCTACCTACCTACCTACCTACACACACACACACAACCACCTACCTACACACACACCAACCTACCTACCTTCACACACACACAAACCTACCTACCTACACGCACACACCTACCAACACACACACACCTAACTACACACACACCTACCTACCCACACACACACACCTACCTACATACACACACACCTGCCTACCTACCTACCTACCTACCTACCTACCTACACACACACCTACCTACCTACCTACACACACACACCTACCTACCTACCTACACTCACCTACCTACCTACACACACCTACCTACCTACAAACACACACCTACCTACCTACACACACACCTACCTACCTACACACAAACCTACCTACACACAGACACCTACCTACCTACACACGCAACTACCTACCTACACACATCTACCTACCTACCCACACACCTACCTACCTACACACACCTACCTACCTACACACACACCTACCTACACACACACCTACCAACCTACACACACACCTACCTACCTCCACACACACCTACCCACCTACACTTACACACACACTTACCTACACACACAGCCACCTACCTACACACATACACATATGAAAAGGGTGCAAGACTAAATATAAGAATACAAATATATTTCACACTACCTACACACACACACACTTACCTACCTACACACACCTACCTACCTAAACACATACACACCTACCTACCTACATACCTACCTACCTACCTACACACACACCTACCTACCTACACACACACTTACCTATACATACACTTACCTACACACACACACTTACCTACACATACACTTACCCACACACACACCTACCTACATACCTACACACACCTACCCTACCTACACACATCTACCTACCTACACACACATACACATCTACCTACCTACGCACACACAAACAACTAGCTACCTACACACACACCCTACTAACTACCTACACACAAACACACACACACCTACCTACACACACCTACCTACACACACACCTACCTACTTACATACACACCTACCTACCTACAAACACGCACACCTACCAACCGACATACACACACCTACCTACCTACACACACACACCTACCTACCTACACACACACACACACCTACAAACCTACACTCACACACAACTACCTACACACAACTACCTAAACACACCTACCTACACACACACCTACCTACACACACACCTACCTACACACACCTACCTACCTACACACACACCTACCTACCTACACAAAAACCTACCTACCTACCTACCTACACACACACCTACCTACCTACACACACTTACCTACCTACCTACACACACACTTACCTACCTACACACACCTACCTACCTACATACACACCTACCTACCTACACACACACCTACCTACCTACACACACACCTACCTACACACAAACATACCTACACACAGACACCTACCTACCTACACACACAACTACCTACCTACCAACCTACCTACACACACCTACCTACCTACCTACCTACCTACACACACCTACCTACCTACCTAAACACACCTACCTACCTACCTACCTACCTACCTACCTACCTACCTACCAACACAAACACCTACCTACCTTCCTTAACACACACCACCTACCTACAAACACCTACCTGCACACACACACACACACCTACCTACCTACACACAGACAAACACACCTACCTACCTACACAAACACAATCCTACCTACCTACACACACAATCCTACCTACACACACCTACCTACCTACACACACACCTACCTACCTACACCCACACACCTACCTACCTACACACACAAACACCTACCTACCTACACACACACCTACCTACACACACACGCACCTACCTACCTACACACAGACACACCTACCTACCTACACACATCTACCTACCTACACACACACCTACCTACACACACACCTACCTACCTACATACACACACCTAACTACCTACACACACACACATACACACCTACCTACACACACACCTACCTACCTACATACACACACCTAACTACCTACACACACACACACACACACCTACCAATCTACATACACACATCTACCTACACACACACACCTACCAACCTACACTCACACACACCTACCTACACACACCTACCCACACACACACCTACCTACACACACCTACCTACACACACACCTACCTACACACACCTAGCTACCTACACACACACCTACCTACCTACACACACATCTACCTACCTACACACACACACACACACACACCTAACTACACACACATACACACCGACCTACCTACACACACACACACTTACCTCCCTACACACACCTACCTACCTACACACACATACACACCTACCTACCTACCTACCTACCTACACACACACACACCTACCTACCCACACACACACACTTACCTACACATACACCTACCTACCTACACACACCTACCTACCTTCACACAAACACTTACCTACACATACACCTACCTACCTACACACACACCTACCTACCTACACACACATCTACCCTACCTACACACACCTACCTACACACACCTACCTACCCACACACACCTACCTACACACACACCTACCTACCTACACACACCTACCTACCTACACACACCTACCTACCTACCTACACACACCTACCTACATACACACACCTACCTACCTACCTACCTACCTACCTACCTACCTACCTACCTACACACACACACAACCACCTACCTACACACACACCAACCTACCTACCTACACACACACACAAACCTACCTACCTACACGCACACACCTACCAACACACACACACCTAACTACACACACACCTATCTACCCACACACACACACCTACCTACATACACACACACCTGCCTACCTACCTACCTACCTACCTACACACACACACACCTACCTACCTACCTACCTACACACACACACCTACCTACCTACCTACACACACCTACCTACCTACACACACCTACCTACCTACAAACACACACCTACCTACCTACACACACACCTACCTACCTACACACAAACCTACCTACACACAGACACCTACCTACCTACACACGCAACTACCTACCTACACACATCTACCTACCTACCCACACACCTACCTACCTACACACACCTACCTACCTACACACACACCTACCTCCACACACACCTACCAACCTACACACACACACCTACCTACCTCCACACACACCTACCCACCTACACTTACACACACACTTACCTACACACACACAGCCACCTACCTACACACATACACATATGAAAAGGGTGCAAGACTAAATATAAGAATACAAATATATTTCACACTACCTACACACACACACACTTACCTACCTACACACACCTACCTACCTAAACACATACACACCTACCTACCTACATACCTACCTACCTACACACACACCTACCTACCTACACACACACTTACCTACACATACACTTACCTACACACACTCACTTACCTACACATACACTTACCCACACACACACCTACCTACATACCTACACACACCTACCCTACCTACACACATCTACCTACCTACACACACATACACATCTACCTACCTACGCACACACAAACAACTAGCTACCTACACACACACCCTACTAACTACCTACACACAAACACACACACACCTACCTACACACACCTACCTACACACATCCACCGACCTACCTACATACCTACCTACCTACCTACCTACCAACCTACCTACACACACCTACCTACCTACCTACCTACCTACCTACCTACACACACCTACCTACCTACCTAAACACACACACCTACCTACCTACCTACCTACCTACCTACCTACCTACCTACCTACCTACCTACCTACCTACCTACCTACCTACCTACCTACCAACACAAACACCTACCTACCTTCCTTAACACACACCACCTACCTACAAACACCTACCTGCACACACACACACACACTTACCTACCTACACACAGACAAACACACCTACCTACCTACACAAACACAATCCTACCTACCTACACACACAATCCTACCTACACACACCTACCTACCTACACACACACCTACCTACCTACACCCACACACCTACCTACCTACACACACAAACACCTACCTACCTACACACACACCTACCTACACACACACGCACCTACCTACCTACACACAGACACACCTACCTACCTACACTTATCTACCTACCTACACACACACCAACCTACACACACACCTACCTACCTACATACACACACCTAACTACCTACACACACACACACACACACACCTACCAATCTACATACACACATCTACCTACACACACACACCTACCAACCTACACTCACACACACCTACCTACACACACCTACCCACACACACACCTACCTACACACACCTACCTACACACACACCTACCTACACACACCTAGCTACCTACACACACCTACCTACCTACCTACACACCTACCTACATACACACACCTACCTACCTACCTACCTACCTACCTACCTACCTACCTACCTACCTACCTACACACACACACAACCACCTACCTACACACACACCAACCTACCTACCTTCACACACACACAAACCTACCTACCTACACGCACACACCTACCAACACACACACACCTAACTACACACACACCTACCTACCCACACACACACACCTACCTACATACACACACACCTGCCTACCTACCTACCTACCTACCTACACACACCTACCTACCTACCTACACACACACACCTACCTACCTACCTACACACACCTACCTACCTACACACACCTACCTACCTACAAACACACACCTACCTACCTACACACACACCTACCTACCTACACACAAACCTACCTACACACAGACACCTACCTACCTACACACGCAACTACCTACCTACACACATCTACCTACCTACCCACACATCTACCTACCTACACACACCTACCTACCTACACACACACCTACCAACCTACACACACACCTACCTACCTCCACACACACCTACCCACCTACACTTACACACACACTTACCTACACACACAGCCACCTACCTACACACATACACATATGAAAAGGGTGCAAGACTAAATATAAGAATACAAATATATTTCACACTACCTACACACACACACACTTACCTACCTACACACACCTACCTACCTAAACACATACACACCTACCTACCTACATACCTACCTACCTACACACACACACCTACCTACCTACACACACACTTACCTACACATACACTTACCTACACACACACACTTACCTACACATACACTTACCCACACACACACCTACCTACATACCTACACACACCTACCCTACCTACACACATCTACCTACCTACACACACATACACATCTACCTACCTACGCACACACAAACAACTAGCTACCTACACACACACCCTACTAACTACCTACACACAAACACACACACACCTACCTACACACACCTACCTACACACACACCTACCTACCTACATACACACCTACCTACCTACAAACACGCACACCTACCAACCGACATACACACACCTACCTACCTACACACACACACCTACCTACACACACACACACACCTACAAACCTACACTCACACACAACTACCTACACACAACTACCTAAACACACCTACGTACACACACACCTACCTACACACACACCTACCTACACACACCTACCTACCTACACACACACCTACCTACCTACACAAAAACCTACCTACCTACCTACCTACACACACACCTACCTACCTACACACACTTACCTACCTACCTACACACACACTTACCTACCTACACACACCTACCTACCTACATACACACCTACCTACCTACACACACACCTACCTACCTACACACACACCTACCTACACACAAACATACCTACACACAGACACCTACCTACCTACACACACAACTACCTACCTACCAACCTACCTACACACACCTACCTACCTACCTACCTACCTACCTACCTACCTACCTACCTACCTACACACACCTACCTACCTACCTAAACACACCTACCTACCTACCTACCTACCTACCTACCTACCTACCTACCTACCTACCTACCTACCAACACAAACACCTACCTACCTTCCTTAACACACACCACCTACCTACAAACACCTACCTGCACACACACACACACACACCTACCTACCTACACACAGACAAACACACCTACCTACCTACACAAACACAATCCTACCTACCTACACACACAATCCTACCTACACACACCTACCTACCTACACACACACCTACCTACCTACACCCACACACCTACCTACCTACACACACAAACACCTACCTACCTACACACACACCTACCTACACACACACGCACCTACCTACCTACACACAGACACACCTACCTACCTACACACATCTACCTACCTACACACACACCTACCTACACACACACCTACCTACCTACATACACACCTACCAATCTACATACACACATCTACCTACACACACACACCTACCAACCTACACTCACACACACCTACCTACACACACCTACCCACACACACACCTACCTACACACACCTACCTACACACACCTACCTACACACACACCTACCTACACACACCTAGCTACCTACACACACACCTACCTACACACACCTACCTACACACACCTACCTACACACACACCTACCTACACACACCTAGCTACCTACACACACACCTACCTACCTACACACACACCTACCTACACACACACACACACACCTAACTACACACACATACACACCGACCTACCTACACACACACACACTTACCTCCCTACACACACCTACCTACCTACACACACATACACACCTACCTACCTACCTACCTACCTACCTACCTACACACACACACACCTACCTACCCACACACACACACTTACCTACACATACACCTACCTACCTACACACCTACCTACATACACACACCTACCTACCTACCTACCTACCTACCTACCTACCTACCTACCTACCTACCTACCTACACACACACACAACCACCTACCTACACACACCAACCTACCTACCTTCACACACACACAAACCTACCTACCTACACGCACACACCTACCAACACACACACACCTAACTACACACACACCTACCTACCCACACACACACACCTACCTACATACACACACACCTGCCTACCTACCTACCTACCTACCTACACACACACCTACCTACCTACCTACACACACACACCTACCTACCTACCTACACACACCTACCTACCTACACACACCTACCTACCTACAAACACACACCTACCTACCTACACACACACCTACCTACCTACACACAAACCTACCTACACACAGACACCTACCTACCTACACACGCAACTACCTACCTACACACATCTACCTACCTACCCACACATCTACCTACCTACACACACCTACCTACCTACACACACACCTACCTACACACACACCTACCAACCTACACACACACCTACCTACCTCCACACACACCTACCCACCTACACTTACACACACACTTACCTACACACACAGCCACCTACCTACACACATACACATATGAAAAGGGTGCAAGACTAAATATAAGAATACAAATATATTTCACACTACCTACACACACACACACTTACCTACCTACACACACCTACCTACCTAAACACATACACACCTACCTACCTACATACCTACCTACCTACACACACACACCTACCTACCTACACACACACTTACCTACACATACACTTACCTACACACACACACTTACCTACACATACACTTACCCACACACACACCTACCTACATACCTACACACACCTACCCTACCTACACACATCTACCTACCTACACACACATACACATCTACCTACCTACGCACACACAAACAACTAGCTACCTACACACACACCCTACTAACTACCTACACACAAACACACACACACCTACCTACACACACCTACCTACACACACACCTACCTACCTACATACACACCTACCTACCTACAAACACGCACACCTACCAACCGACATACACACACCTACCTACCTACACACACACACCTACCTACCTACACACACACACACACACCTACAAACCTACACTCACACACAACTACCTACACACAACTACCTAAACACACCTACCTACACACACACCTACCTACACACACACCTACCTACACACACCTACCTACCTACACACACACCTACCTACCTACACAAAAACCTACCTACCTACCTACCTACACACACACCTACCTACCTACACACACTTACCTACCTACCTACACACACACTTACCTACCTACACACACCTACCTACCTACATACACACCTACCTACCTACACACACACCTACCTACCTACACACACACCTACCTACACACAAACATACCTACACACAGACACCTACCTACCTACACACACAACTACCTACCTACCAACCTACCTACACACACCTACCTACCTACCTACCTACCTACCTACACACACCTACCTACCTACCTAAACACACCTACCTACCTACCTACCTACCTACCTACCTACCTACCTACCTACCTACCAACACAAACACCTACCTACCTTCCTTAACACACACCACCTACCTACAAACACCTACCTGCACACACACACACACACCTACCTACCTACACACAGACAAACACACCTACCTACCTACACAAACACAATCCTACCTACCTACACACACAATCCTACCTACACACACCTACCTACCTACACACACACCTACCTACCTACACCCACACACCTACCTACCTACACACACAAACACCTACCTACCTACACACACACCTACCTACACACACACGCACCTACCTACCTACACACAGACACACCTACCTACCTACAAACATCTACCTACCTACACACACACCTACCTACACACACACCTACCTACCTACATACACACACCTAACTACCTACACACACACACATACACACCTACCTACACACACACCTACCTACCTACATACACACACCTAACTACCTACACACACACACACACACACACCTACCAATCTACATACACACATCTACCTACACACACACACCTACCTACACACACCTACCCACACACACACCTACCTACACACACCTACCTACACACACACCTACCTACACACACACCTACCTACACACACCTAGCTACCTACACACACACCTACCTACCTACACACACACCTACCTACACACACACACACACCTAACTACACACACATACACACCGACCTACCTACACACACACACACTTACCTCCCTACACACACCTACCTACCTACACACACATACACACCTACCTACCTACCTACCTACCTACCTACACACACACACACACCTACCTACCCACACACACACACTTACCTACACATACACCTACCTACCTACACACACCTACCTACCTTCACACAAACACTTACCTACACATACACCTACCTACCTACACACACACCTACCTACCTACACACACATCTACCCTACCTACACACACCTACCTACACACACCTACCTACCCACACACACCTACCTACCTACCTACACACACCTACCTACACACACACCTACCTACCTACACACACCTACCTACCTACACACACCTACCTACCTACCTACACACACCTACCTACCTACCTACACACACCTACCTACATACACACACCTACCTACCTACCTACCTACCTACCTACCTACCTACACACACACACAACCACCTACCTACACACACACCAACCTACCTACCTACACACACACACAAACCTACCTACCTACACGCACACACCTACCAACACACACACACCTAACTACACACACACCTACCTACCCACACACACACACCTACCTACATACACACACACCTGCCTACCTACCTACCTACCTACCTACACACACACACCTACCTACCTACCTACACACACACACCTACCTACCTACCTACACACACCTACCTACCTACACACACCTACCTACCTACAAACACACACCTACCTACCTACACACAGACACCTACCTACCTACACATGCAACTACCTACCTACACACATCTACCTACCTACCCACACACCTACCTACCTACACACACCTACCTACCTACACACACCTACCTACCTACACACACACCTACCTCCACACACACCTACCAACCTACACACACACACCTACCTACCTCCACACACACCTACCCACCTACACTTACACACACACTTACCTACACACACAGCCACCTACCTACACACATACACATATGAAAAGGGTGCAAGACTAAATATAAGAATACAAATATATTTCACACTACCTACACACACACACACTTACCTACCTACACACACCTACCTACCTAAACACATACACACCTACCTACCTACATACCTACCTACCTACACACACACACCTACCTACCTACACACACACTTACCTACACATACACTTACCTACACACACTCACTTACCTACACATACACTTACCCACACACACACCTACCTACATACCTACACACACCTACCCTACCTACACACATCTACCTTCCTACACACACATACACATCTACCTACCTACGCACACACAAACAACTAGCTACCTACACACACACCCTACTAACTACCTACACACAAACACACACACACCTACCTACACACACCTACCTACACACATCCACCGACCTACCTACATACCTACCTACCTACCTACCTACCAACCAACCTACCTACACACACCTACCTACCTACCTACCTACCTACCTACCTACCTACACACACCTACCTACCTACCTAAACACACACACCTACCTACCTACCTACCTACCTACCTACCTACCTACCTACCTACCTACCTACCTACCTACCTACCAACACAAACACCTACCTACCTTCCTTAACACACACCACCTACCTACAAACACCTACCTGCACACACACACACACACTTACCTACCTACACACAGACAAACACACCTACCTACCTACACAAACATAATCCTACCTACCTACACACACAATCCTACCTACACACACCTACCTACCTACACACACACCTACCTACCTACACCCACACACCTACCTACCTACACACACAAACACCTACCTACCTACACACACACCTACCTACACACACACGCACCTACCTACCTACACACAGACACACCTACCTACCTACACACATCTACCTACCTACACACACACCAACCTACACACACACCTACCTACCTACATACACACACCTAACTACCTACACACACACACACACACACACCTACCAATCTACATACACACATCTACCTACACACACACACCTACCAACCTACACTCACACACACCTACCTACACACACCGACCCACACACACACCTACCTACACACACCTACCTACACACACACCTACCTACACACACCTAGCTACCTACACACACCTACCTACCTACCTACACACCTACCTACATACACACACCTACCTACCTACCTACCTACCTACCTACCTACCTACCTACCTACCTACCTACCTACACACACACACAACCACCTACCTACACACACACCAACCTACCTACCTTCACACACACACAAACCTACCTACCTACACGCACACACCTACCAACACACACACACCTAACTACACACACACCTACCTACCCACACACACACACCTACCTACATACACACACACCTGCCTACCTACCTACCTACCTACCTACCTACACACACACCTACCTACCTACCTACACACACACACCTACCTACCTACCTACACACACCTACCTACCTACACACTCCTACCTACCTACAAACACACACCTACCTACCTACACACACACCTACCTACCTACACACAAACCTACCTACACACAGACACCTACCTACCTACACACGCAACTACCTACCTACACACATCTACCTACCTACCCACACATCTACCTACCTACACACACCTACCTACCTACACACACACCTACCTACACACACACCTACCAACCTACACACACACCTACCTACCTCCACACACACCTACCCACCTACACTTACACACACACTTACCTACACACACAGCCACCTACCTACACACATACACATATGAAAAGGGTGCAAGACTAAATATAAGAATACAAATATATTTCACACTACCTACACACACACACACTTACCTACCTACACACACCTACCTACCTAAACACATACACACCTACCTACCTACATACCTACCTACCTACACACACACACCTACCTACCTACACACACACTTACCTACACATACACTTACCTACACACACACACTTACCTACACATACACTTACCCACACACACACCTACCTACATACCTACACACACCTACCCTACCTACACACATCTACCTACCTACACACACATACACATCTACCTACCTACGCACACACAAACAACTAGCTACCTACACACACACCCTACTAACTACCTACACACAAACACACACACACCTACCTACACACACCTACCTACACACACACCTACCTACCTACATACACACCTACCTACCTACAAACACGCACACCTACCAACCGACATACACACACCTACCTACCTACACACACACACCTACCTACCTACACACACACACACACACACCTACAAACCTACACTCACACACAACTACCTACACACAACTACCTAAACACACCTACCTACACACACACCTACCTACACACACACCTACCTACACACACCTACCTACCTACACACACACCTACCTACCTACACAAAAACCTACCTACCTACCTACCTACACACACACCTACCTACCTACACACACTTACCTACCTACCTACACACACACTTACCTACCTACACACACCTACCTACCTACATACACACCTACCTACCTACACACACACCTACCTACCTACACACACACCTACCTACCCACAAACATACCTACACACAGACACCTACCTACCTACACACACAACTACCTACCTACCAACCTACCTACACACACCTACCTACCTACCTACCTACCTACCTACCTACCTACCTACCTACCTACCTACCTACCTACCTACCTACCTACCTACCTACCTACACACACCTACCTACCTACCTACCTAAACACACCTACCTACCTACCTACCTACCTACCTACCTACCTACCTACCTACCTACCTACCTACCTACCTACCAACACAAACACCTACCTACCTTCCTTAACACACACCACCTACCTACAAACACCTACCTGCACACACACACACACACCTACCTACCTACACACAGACAAACACACCTACCTACCTACACAAACACAATCCTACCTACCTACACACACAATCCTACCTACACACACCTACCTACCTACACACACACCTACCTACCTACACCCACACACCTACCTACCTACACACACAAACACCTACCTACCTACACACACACCTACCTACACACACACGCACCTACCTACCTACACACAGACACACCTACCTACCTACACACATCTACCTACCTACACACACACCTACCTACACACACCTACCTACCTACATACACACACCTAACTACCTACACACACACACACACACACACCTACCAATCTACATACACACATCTACCTACACACACACACCTACCAACCTACACTCACACACACCTACCTACACACACCTACCCACATACACACCTACCTACACACACCTACCTACACACACACCTACCTACACACACACCTACCTACACACACCTAGCTACCTACACACACACCTACCTACCTACACACACACCTACCTACACACACACACACACACACACCTAACTACACACACATACACACCGACCTACCTACACACACACACACTTACCTCCCTACACACACCTACCTACCTACACACACATACACACCTACCTACCTACCTACCTACCTACCTACCTACACACACACACACCTACCTACCCACACACACACACTTACCTACACATACACCTACCTACCTACACACACCTACCTACCTTCACACAAACACTTACCTACACATACACCTACCTACCTAAACACACACCTACCTACCTACACACACATCTACCCTACCTACACACACCTACCTACACACACCTACCTACCCACACACACCTACCTACCTACCTACACACACCTACCTACACACACACCTACCTACCTACACACACCTACCTACCTACACACACCTACCTACCTACCTACACACACCTACCTACATACACACACCTACCTACCTACCTACCTACCTACCTACCTACCTACACACACACACAACCACCTACCTACACACACACCAACCTACCTACCTACACACACACACAAACCTACCTACCTACACGCACACACCTACCAACACACACACACCTAACTACACACACACCTACCTACCCACACACACACACCTACCTACATACACACACACCTGCCTACCTACCTACCTACCTACCTACCTACCTACCTACACACACACACCTACTTACCTACCTACACACACACACACCTACCTACCTACCTACACACACCTACCTACCTACACACACCTACCTACCTACAAACACACACCTACCTACCTACACACAGACACCTACCTACCTACACACGCAACTACCTACCTACACACATCTACCTACCTACCCACACACCTACCTACCTACACACACCTACCTACCTACACACACACCTACCTCCACACACACCTACCAACCTACACACACACACCTACCTACCTCCACACACACCTACCCACCTACACTTACACACACACTTACCTACACACACAGCCACCTACCTACACACATACACATATGAAAAGGGTGCAAGACTAAATATAAGAATACAAATATATTTCACACTACCTACACACACACACACACTTACCTACCTACACACACCTACCTACCTAAACACATACACACCTACCTACCTACATACCTACCTACCTACACACACACACCTACCTACCTACACACACACTTACCTACACATACACTTACCTACACACTCACTTACCTACACATACACTTACCCACACACACACCTACCTACATACCTACACACACCTACCCTACCTACACACATCTACCTACCTACACACACATACACATCTACCTACCTACGCACACACAAACAACTAGCTACCTACACACACACCCTACTAACTACCTACACACAAACACACACACACCTACCTACACACACCTACCTACACACATCCACCGACCTACCTACATACCTACCTACCTACCTACCTACCTACCTACCTACCAACCTACCTACACACACCTACCTACCTACCTACCTACCTACCTACCTACCTACCTACCTACCTACCTACCTACCTACACACACCTACCTACCTACCTAAACACACACACCTACCTACCTACCTACCTACCTACCTACCAACACAAACACCTACCTACCTTCCTTAACACACACCACCTACCTACAAACACCTACCTGCACACACACACACACTTACCTACCTACACACAGACAAACACACCTACCTACCTACACAAACACAATCCTACCTACCTACACACACAATCCTACCTACACACACCTACCTACCTACACACACACCTACCTACCTACACCCACACACCTACCTACCTACACACACAAACACCTACCTACCTACACACACACCTACTAACACACACACGCACCTACCTACCTACACACAGACACACCTACCTACCTACACACATCTACCTACCTACACACACACCAACCTACACACACACCTACCTACCTACATACACACACCTAACTACCTACACACACACACACACACACACACCTACCAATCTACATACACACATCTACCTACACACACACACCTACCAACCTACACTCACACACACCTACCTACACACACCTACCCACACACACACCTACCTACACACACCTACCTACACACACACCTACCTACACACACCTAGCTACCTACACACACCTACCTACCTACCTACACACCTACCTACATACACACACCTACCTACCTACCTACTTACCTACCTACCTACCTACCTACCTACCTACCTACCTACCTACACACACACAACCACCTACCTACACACACACCAACCTACCTACCTACACACACACACAAACCTACCTACCTACACGCACACACCTACCAACACACACACACCTAACTACACACACACCTACCTACCCACACACACACACCTACCTACATACACACACACCTGCCTACCTACCTACCTACCTACCTACACACACACACTACCTACCTACCTACACACACACACCTACCTACCTACCTACACACACCTACCTACCTACACACACCTACCTACCTACAAACACACACCTACCTACCTACACACACACCTGCCTACCTACACACAAACCTACCTACACACAGACACCTACCTACCTACACACGCAACTACCTACCTACACACATCTACCTACCTACCCACACACCTACCTACCTACACACACCTACCTACCTACACACACACCTACCTACACACACACCTACCAACCTACACACACACACCTACCTACCTCCACACACACCTACCCACCTACACTTACACACACACTTACCTACACACACAGCCACCTACCTACACACATACACATATGAAAAGGGTGCAAGACTAAATATAAGAATACAAATATATTTCACACTACCTACACACACACACACACTTACCTACCTACACACACCTACCTACCTAAACACATACACACCTACCTACCTACATACCTACCTACCTACACACACACACCTACCTACCTACACACACACTTACCTACACATACACTTACCTACACACACTCACTTACCTACACATACACTTACCCACACACACACCTACCTACATACCTACACACACCTACCCTACCTACACACATCTACCTACCTACACACACATACACATCTACCTACCTACGCACACACAAACAACTAGCTACCTACACACACACCCTACTAACTACCTACACACAAACACACACACCTACCTACACACACACCTACCTACCTACATACACACCTACCTACCTACAAACACACACACCTACCAACCGACATACACACACCTACCTACCTACACACACACACACACCTACAAACCTACACTCACACACAACTACCTAAACACACCTACCTAAACACACCTACCTACACACACACACACCTACAAACCTACACTCACACACATCTACCTAAACACACCTACCTAAACACACCTACCTACACACACACCTACCTACACACACATACACATCTACCTACCTACGCACACACAAACAACTAGCTACCTACACACACACCCTACTAACTACCTACACACAAACACACACACACCTACCTACACACACCTACCTACACACACACCTACCTACCTACATACACACCTACCTACCTACAAACACACAGACCTACCAACCGACATACACACACCTACCTACCTACACACACACACACACACCTACAAACCTACACTCACACACAACTACCTACACACACCTACCTAAACACACCTACCTACACACACACCTACCTACACACACACCTACCTACACACACCTACCTACCTACACACACACCTACCTACCTACACACAAACCTACCTACCTACCTACCTACACACACACCTACCTACCTACACACACTTACCTACCTACCTACACACACACTTACCTACCTACACACACCTACCTACCTACATACACACCTACCTACCTACACACACACCTACCTACCTACACACACACACCTACCTACCTACACACAAACGTACCTACACACAGACACCTACCTACCTACACACACAACTACCTACCTACACACATCTACCTACCTACCCACACACCTACCTACCTACACACACCTACCTACCTACACACACACCTACCTACACACACACCTACCAACTTACACACACACACCTACCTTCACACACACCTACCTACCGACACACACACCTACCCACCTACACTTACACACACACTTACCTACACACACAGCCACCTACCTACACACATACACATATGAAAAGGGTGCAAGACTAAATATAAGAATACAAATATATTTCACACTACCTACACACACACACACACTTACCTACCTACACACACCTACCTACCTAAACAGATACACACCTACCTACCTACATACCTACCTACCTACACACACACCTACCTACCTACACACACACCTACCTACCTACACACACACTTACCTACACATACACTTACCTACACACACCTACCTACCTACACACACACTTACCTACACATACACTTACCTACACACACACACACTTACCTACACATACACTTACCCACACACACACCTACCTACATACCTACACACACCTACCCTACCTACACACATCTACCTACCTACACACACATACACATCTACCTACCTACGCACACACAAACAACTAGCTACCTACACACTCACCCTACTACCTACCTACACACACAGACACAGACACACCTACCTACACACACCTACCTCCCTACACACAAACATACCTACCTACCTACCTACCTACCTACCTACCTACACACAAACACACACACACACCTACCTACACACACCTACCTACACACACACCTACCTACCTACATACACACCTACCTACCTACAAACACACACACCTACCAACCGACATACACACACCTACCTACCTACACACACACACACACACACCTACAAACCTACACTCACACACAACTACCTACACACACCTACCTAAACACACCTACCTACACACAAACCTACCTACACACACCTACCTACACACACACCTACCTACACAAACCTACCTACACACACATACACACCTACCTACACACATACACACCTACCTACCTACAAACACACCTACACACCTACCTACCTACACACACACCTACCTACCTACAGACACACACCTAACCACACACACATACACACCGACCTACCTACACACACACACTTACCTACCTACACACACACCTACCTACCTACACACATATACACACCTACCTACACATACACCTACCTACCTACACACACTTACCTACACATACACCTACCTACCTACACACACACCAACCTACCTACACACACACCTACCCTACCTACACACACACCTACCTACACACACACCTACCCTACCTACACACACCTACCTACACACACCTACCTACCTACACACACCAACCTACCTACCTACCTACACACACCTACCTACCTACCTACACACACAACCACCTATCTACACACACACCTACCTACCTACCTACACACACCTACCTACACACACCTACCTACCCACACACACACACCCACCTACATACACACACCTACCTACCTACACACACACCTACCTACCTACATACACACCTACCCTACCTACACACACACCTACCTACACACACGCACACACCTACCTACCTACCTACCTACCTACCTACCTACCTACACACACACACACAACTATCTCCACACATAGACACCTACCTACACACACACCTATCTACCTACCTACTTACCTACACACACACCTATCTACCTACCTACCTACCTACCTACCTACACAAACACCTACGTACCTACCTACCTTCCTACACACACACCTACCTACCTACCTACCTACACACACACACACCTACCTACCTACCTACCTACCTACCTACACACACACACCTACCTACCTACCTACCTACCTACCTACCTACCTACCTACACACACATACCTACCTACCTACCTACCTACAAACACACACCTACCTACCTACACACAGACCTACCTACCTACACACATACACACCTACCTACCTACACACACCTACCTACCTACACACACACACACCTACCTACCTACACACATACACACCTACCTGCCTACACACACCTACCTACCTACACACACACACCTACCTACCTACACGCACACACCTACCTACCTACACACACCTACCTACATACACACACACACACCTACCTACCTACCTACCTACCTACCTACCTACCTACCTACCTACACACACCTACCTACCTAAACACACACACTTACCTACCTACACACACACACCTACCTACCTACACACATACCTACCTACCTACCTACACACACACCTACCTACCTACACACACACCTACCTACCTACAAACACACACCTACCTACCTACCTACCTACCTACACACACACCTACCTACACACATACACACCTACCTACCTACACACACACCTACCTACCTACACACACCTACCTACCTACACGCACACACCTACCTACACACACACCTACCTACCTACACACACCTACCTACATACACACACACCTACCTACCTACCTACCTACCTACACACACACACACACACCTACCTACCTACCTACCTACCTACCTACCTACCTACCTACACACACACCTACCTACCTACCTACCTACCTACACACACACCTACCTACCTACCTACCTACCTACCTACACACTTACCTACCGACCTACCTACCTACCTACCTACACACACATCCACCGACCTACCTACATACCTACCTACCTACCTACCTACACACACATCCACCGACCTACCTCCATACCTACCTACCAACCTACCTACCTACCTACCTACCTACCTACTTACACACACACCTACCTACCTACCTACCTACCTAAACACACCTACCTACCTACCTAAACACACACACCTACCTACCTACACACACACCTACCTACCCACCTACCTACCTACCTACCCAACTACCTACCTATCTACCTACCTACCTACCTACCTACCAACACACACACCTGCCTACCTACCTACCTACCTACACACACACACTACCTACCTACCTACAAACACACACCTACATACCTACACACAGACCTACCTACCTACACACATACACACCTACCTACCTACACACACCTACCTACCTACACACACACACACCTACCTACCTACACACATACACACCTACCTGCCTACACACACCTACCTACCTACACACACACACCTACCTACCTACACGCACACACCTACCTACCTACACACACCTACCTACATACACACACACACACCTACCTACCTACCTACCTACCTACCTACACACACCTACCTACCTAAACACACACACTTACCTACCTACACACACACACCTACCTACCTACACACATACCTACCTACCTACCTACACACACACCTACCTACCTACACACACACCTACCTACCTACAAACACACACCTACCTACCTACCTACCTACCTACCTACACACACACCTACCTACACACATACACACCTACCTACCTACACACACACCTACCTACCTACACACACCTACCTACCTACACGCACACACCTACCTACACACACACCTACCTACCTACACACACCTACCTACATACACACACACCTACCTACCTACCTACCTACCTACACACACACACACCTACCTACCTACCTACCTACCTACCTACCTACACACACACCTACCTACCTACCTACCTACCTACACACACACCTACCTACCTACCTACCTACCTACCTACACACTTACCTACCGACCTACCTACCTACCTACCTACACACACATCCACCGACCTACCTACATACCTACCTACCTACCTACCTACACACACATCCACCGACCTACCTCCATACCTACCTACCAACCTACCTACCTACCTACCTACCTACCTACTTACACACACACCTACCTACCTACCTACCTACCTACCTAAACACACCTACCTACCTACCTAAACACACACACCTACCTACCTACACACACACCTACCTACCCACCTACCTACCTACCTACCCAACTACCTACCTATCTACCTACCTACCTACCTACCTACCAACACAAACACCTACCTACCTACCTTAACAAACACCTACCAACCTACACACACCTACCTGCACACACACACCAACCTACACACACACCTACCTACCTACACACAGACAAACATACCTACCTACCTACACACACCTACCTACCTACACCCACACACCTACCTACCTACCTACACACACCTACCTACCTACACACACACCTACCTACCTACACCCACACACCTACCTACCTACACACACACAAACCTACCTACCTACACACACCTACTTAAACACACACACACCTACCTACCTACACACACACACCTACCTACCTACACACATCTACCTACCTACACACACCTACCTACCTACACACACCTACCTACATACACACACACCTACCTACACACACCTACCAACCTCCACACACACACCTACCTACCTACACACACACCTACCTACTTACCTACCTACACATACTACTACCTACCTACACACACAGACACAGACACACCTACCTACACACACCTACCTACCTACACACACAAACATACCTACCTACCTACCTACACAAACACCTACCTACACATACACCTACCTACCTACATACACACACCTACCTACCTACACACACACACCTACCAACCTACATACACACATCTACCTACACACACACACACACACACACCTACCAACCTACACTCACACACACCTACCTACACACACCTACCCACACATACACCTACCTACACACACCTACCTACACACACCTACCCACACACACACCTACCTACACACACATACACACCTACCTACACATACACACCTACCTACCTACACACACACCTACACACCTACCTACCTACACACACACCTAACTACACACACATACACACCGACCTACCTACACACACACACTTATCTACCTACACACACCTACCTACCTACACACACATACACACCTACCTACCTACCTACCTACCTACACACACACACCTACCTACACACACACAAACACACCTACCTACCTACACACACACCTACCTACCTACCTACCTACCTACCTACACACACACACCTACCTACACACACACAAACACACCTACCTACCTACACACACACCTACCTACCTACCTACACAAACACACACACACCCACCTACCTACTTACCTACCAACCTACCTAACTAACTACCTACCTACCTACACACACACCTACCTACCTTCCTTCCTACCTACCTACCTACCTACACACACCTACCTACCTTCCTACCTACCTTCCAACACACACACACACCTACCTACCTACCTACACACACAAACACCTACCTACCTACACATACACCTACCTACCTACAAACACACACCTACCTACCTACCTACCTACACACACACACCTACCTACCTACCTACCTACCTACCTACCTACCTACCTACCTATCTACCTACCTACCTACCTACCTACCTACCTACCTACCTACCTACCTACCTACCTACCTACCAACCTACCTACCTACCTACTTACACACACACACACACACCTACCTACCTACACACACACCTACCTACCTACCTACACACACCTATCTACCTACCTACACACACCTACCTACCTAAACACACACCTATCTACCTACCTACACACACACCTATCTACCTACCTACACACACCTACCTACCTACCTACCTACCTACACACACCTACCCTACCTACACACACACACACACACACCTTCCTACCTACCTACCTACCTACCTACACACACCTACCTACCTACACACACACCCACTTACCTACACCTACCTACCTTCACACACACACCTACCTACCAACCTACACACACACACCTACCTACACACACACACCTACCTACGCACAAACACACAACTACCTACCTATACACACACCTACCTACATACACACACACACCTACCTACTTACCTACCTACACACACACCTACCTACGCACAAACACACAACTACCTACCTATACACACACCTACCTACATACACACACACCTACCTACATACACACACACCTACCTACTTACCTACCTACACACACACACCTACCTACTCACACCTACCTACCTACACACACAGACAGAGACACACCTATCTACACACACACCTACCTACACACACACCTACCTACCTACTTACCTACACACACAAACCTACCTACAAACACACCTATCTTCCTACACACACCTACCCTACCTACACACACCTACCTACACACGCACCTACCTACCTACACAAACACCTACCTACCTACGCACCCACACACAACTACCTAACTACACACACACCTACCTACATACACACACACCTACCTACTTACCTACCTACCTACTTACCTACCTACCTACACACACCTACCTACTTACCTACCTACCTACACACACCTACCTACTTACCTACCTACCTACACACACCTACCTACTTACCTACCTACCTACACAAACCTACCTACACACACCTACCTACCTACATACACCTACCTACACACAACTACCTACCTACACACACAGACACACCTAACTACACACACACCTACCTACCTACACACACAGACACACCTACCTACACACACACCTACCTACCTACACACACACACCTACCTACCTACCTACACACACACACCTACCTACCTACACACAACTACCTACCTACACACACACCTACATACCTACACACAACTACCTACCTACCTACACACAACTACCTACCTACACAAACACCTACATACCTACACACACACCTACCTACCTACACACACACACTCACACCTACCTATAAACAACTACGCACCTAGACACACACCTCTACCTACCTACACACACCTACCTACCTACACACACCTACCTACACACACACCTACTTACCTACACACACCTACCTACCTACACACACACACCTACTTACCTACACACACACCTGCCTACCTACACACACCTACCTACCTACCTACCTACACAAACACACCTACCTACCTACACACACACCTACCTACCTACCTACACAAACACACACACACACCTACCTACCTACCTGCCTACACACACACACACACCTACCTACTTACCTACCAACCTACCTACCTACCTACACACACACCTACCTACCTAACTACCTGCACACACACCTACCTACCTACACACACCTATCTACCTACCTACACACACCTACCTACCTACACACACCTACCTACCTACCTACACACACCTATCTACCTACCTACACACACCTACCTACCTACCTACACACACCTATGTACCTACCTACACACACCTACCTACCTACACACACTCCTATCTGCCTACCTACACACACCTACCTACCTACCTACCTACCTACACACACAAACACACACGCACACACCTACCTACCTACACACACCTACCTACCTACCTACCTACACACACAAACACACACGCACACACCTACCTACCTACACACACACACACCTTCCTACCTACCTACCTACCTACCTACACACACACCTACCTACCTACCTACCTACCTAGACACACAAACACTTACCTACCGTCCTATCTACCTTCACACACACCTACCTACCTACACACACACACACACACCTACCTACCTACACACACACCTACCTACCTACCTACCTACCTACCTACCCACACACACACACACACACATATATATATATATATATATATATATATATATATATATATATATATATATATATATATATATATATATATATATATATATATATATACATATACATATATATATATATATATATATATATATATATATATATATATATATATATATATATATATATATATATATATATATATATATATATATATATATATATATATATATATATATATATATATATATATATATATATATATATATATATATATATATATATATATATATATATATATATATATATATATATATATACATATATATATATATACATATATATATATATATATATATATATATATATATATATATATATATATATATATATATATATATATATATATATATATATATATATATATATATATATATATATATATATATATATATATATATATATATATATATATATATATATATATAACCCACCAAAACATAATGTACAATTACACTCGTTCAATAAACGGTCATAACTTGTTACCTTTTGTTTTTACAACTTCGAGAACTCCTTCATAACTCTTCAGCAGGGCAAACAATGAAATATCAGTGACATAACTTCCTTGCTACAACCGTCATAGACACTCCACATATAATGGTAGCGGTAATGGCGGCAGAAGGTAGCGTGCTAAATGCTATTCCATGTGCGCAACCCGAGATTCGCACATTCACGCACACACATCAAAAGTAAATAAACATTACCAAACATTATATTCTCTCTCACATGCTAAACACCATATAGTGAACCCTCGCTTATCGCGGCTAATGGGGACCGGACCCCACCGCATGAGCTGCATATCCGCGAAGTAGGCGGGCGCCATCAAAAACGCTTAGAGAAATGTATAACACGTGCACAAAACCACCACCAGGATAATATGCTGTTCATTCAGGTGTTTTATTCCACATTAGAATGCAGGTGTTATGTTGGTGCATACAAAAAATCACTGCAAATGTAATAAATGTAAACTTTTATTTAGAAAACTCAGAAATTCAAAAACATCATAGCAGAAATTCAAAACATCATCGCAGTCCGTATGGATCTCCCGCAGTTATTTGGTGCGTAAGAAACATTGTTATGTGGAGTTGTGAACGTTGGTTTTTTTTTGTCGGTTAGGATGTGCTTGTAAACAGCCATGACCTCATCGAAGCGATTGCTGAACTCGACTGCCCTCACCATGTTATCGTCCATTTCTTTGGCCTTTCTTTGGAGGTCTTTGGGAGTATTAAAGAGGTCCTGCAAATTATGCAAAGTAAGGCCACCTTCGTCAGCTTCGTCACCCTCGTCGTCGGCAGCAGGCTCCTCTTCCTCCTCACTACCCGACTTGGTCATTTCCTGTAGGTCCTCCTCTGGCAGCGGGTCTGAGTGACAGTCGATGGGATTTGTAATCTCATCAGCTGTCATGTCTGAGAAGCCTTCGGTCTGCACCAACCGAGCCAGCCTGACAGCATTATCAATGGCTGAGTGCCGAATTTCGTTGGGAGTGAAACCCTGATAGTCCTCAGTGATTTTCTGTGGCCACAATTTCCTCCAGCTGGAGATAAGTGTCTGTTCTTTAATGCCCTTTAGGGCATTCTGAATGTTGGTTAGACACGTGGCTATGTCGTAGTCCTTCCAGTAGGACTTCATGCTGAAGGTGTCGTCGGGCTCTTCAATGGAGGAGATGAAACCCTCCATTGTCGCCTTGGTGTAGAAGGCTTTGAAGGCCCTGATAACCCCCTGATCCATGGGCTGGATGAGGGAAGTGGTGTTGTGGGGAAGGAACTCCACCTGCACCCCTTCATGGTGCGAATTAGCTGCATGTCATCCTGCACAGTCCATGAGTAGAACCACTTTGAAGGGCAGTCCCTTTTCGGGCAGGTAAAGTTTTACCTGCGGAACAAATGAGTTGAAGAACCAGTCATCTGTGAGGGCGTTGGCGATCCATGCTTTTTTGTTGGACATGCAGTATACTGGCAGCAAGGCCCTGTTCTTGTTGTTCAACGCGCGAGGATTCAGTTACGTCTAGATCAGGGCAGGCCTCAGCATGAATCCTGCTGCATTGCCACACAAGAGCAGAGTCACTCAATCCTTGTGGGCTTTGAAACCTGTCTATTGGGGTAGACCTGCCAACTGGTTTAATAATTGTTTGTTCATGTCCAGCCAATGTGGCCAAACTGGTTTTACAATTGTTTGTTAGGACAGTGGAATGTAGGAAAAGCCAACTAGCTGGCCTTGCAATTGTTTGTTCGCACTACGAATTGTAAGATAGCTAACTAGCTGGCCTTGCAATTGTTTCCTTGTATTGTGGAATATGGCCAACTCACTTTGGAACTGTTTGTTCGAAACGTGCAATATAAGATAGGCTGCGGCAGTTTGTGTGTGCTATAAAAATATCATGTTTGCATACAACTTAAACCTGCTAATGTCTAACCATATTAGCCCAAAGTTTTGTTTACATAAGGTCTGTCCTACATCACTGTCTTAGAAATATTACCCTATAGTTCCTATAAAAAGACTGAGCTCTGTTCATTCAGAGAGAATTGCGAGGAAGGCAGGCTGTGAGAGGTTCACAGCTGTCGGAGCATTCTCCAACCATCCTGCAGTCCGGTAATAAACCTATTTCCTATTTAAATTGATCTCATTCGTTCTTAACCTGCTCCTGAAGTTGTATTTTCAGACCTATCACTGTCTGCTGGAGTTGATCCTTGAAGAGAAAGGTTCGGGATGGCATCCTCTTCCAGTAGAGTCCAGTTTCATCCATTGTGAAGATTTGCTCCGGGACATAGCCATTTTGTTCTATCAATCCCGGAAACACATTCTCAACATAGTGCCTCGCTGCTGCTCCGTCTGCAGATGCTGCATCTCCATGCAGTGACACATTCCTTAGTCCGACTCGCCGCTTAAACCTCTCAAGCCAGCCCTTGCTGGCAGTGAAAGCCGAATGTGGTCGTGGGTTAGTCTGGCTTGAGGCACCAGGCAGAGGATCACCTTCGTCGACGTCTTCTTCCTCGTCCACAACGCTGACGTCGTCGTCACCACTCGCATGCACCATGGCGTCGAACAAAGATTTAGCCTTACTACGGATTAAGTTTCCGTCCAGGCTGATTTGCTTCGCCCTACAATCACGGATCCAAATAACCAGTGCATTTTCCATTTGCACCATGACCTTATTCTGCGTGTTCACAACCCTTTTGGCATCTTTCGTGAAAGATGTTGCAGCAGTTTTGCGGCTATTCTTCTCCTCCTTTTTTGTGTACCGCACCGTGGATTCATTCAGGCCGCAATGTCGAGCTATGCTAGCGTAGCTACTTCCTGCTCTCAACTTGTCCAGTAAACTCACTTTTTCGGTGATTGTCAACATCTTTCGCTTTTACTTCGGCTCACTAGAAGCACCAAGGGATGGAGAGTGTTTGGGAGGCATCACGAAGGGCTTCACAAAACTTTTGCGCTTAACTTGGCGAGAAGCGTACTATACAGCACGAGATAAGCGTGGACTGAGAATGGTCATCGGGAGAAGCTTGGGCTTCCGTGGTGAATGGGCCAATAGGGAGTCGAGTACATTCAGTGAGCAATATCTGAATTCCCTCCCCCGCCCCACAAAAAAAATCTGCGAAGCTCTGCGCACGCGATAGCTGAAGCGCGAAGTAGCGAGGGATCACTGTATTGCAAACCACAGACTTAACCGGCCTTGACAACGACCAGCATACCTTGAAACACGGAGAAATAATCACAACAGTACTGTAATGACTATGAATCTCCTGTGAATACCTATTGAATACCTATACTCTCTTTAACATATCACACTAGCTATGTGGATCAAGGCGTCAATAATCGAACACCAATAAACATCCATTCCAAAACTAGTTGTACATCCCCAAAATGCAATTTTCAATAACTTAAACACTTTAGCATGTCACTTAGGCATACCTGGGTCGAAACTGAATAGTCTTGGAGTTGCGTGAATTCTGTAACCCATGTGATTAATACCTAGTTACAGGGAGGACCGTCCTCAAAGGGGAGCCAAAGTATAGAAAGAAATTAAAAAAAAAAAATTCCTTTTTCAGGCAATGTGTTTTTTTTACGTGGGAAGTGCGTGGCAAGGCAGCTGACACATTGCATCATGGGATTTGCAGTTCTGTGCAGTATTCTGTTATCAGCACGTCATATAGATGTGCCATCAAAAACAATAACGTAAAATGATCTTGCGGACTGGATGTGGCTCACGGGCCGTGAGTTTAACACGTTTTCACTACATCCACAATAAGTGGGGTGGGGCTTCTTCCCTAGCTTGGTGGTATGTACTGTAAGTTGATGTGGTGTGACCGGGCGGTTGACTTGGGACTCAAAGCAAGCAAAAAGGTTTTTAAGCCCACTGTCAGTGCCACATCTGAGTTTGCAGGAGTGGCAGCTCGGCACTTGTAGTTGGTGAGGGTCCGTATGCTCTGCTACATTGTTTAGGAGTCGTCAAGTTGCCCTTCTATCTTCCCCTTGTAGTTTTTTGAAGCCTTAATGCCTCACTTCAGTTTGGCACGAGCTGCTCTGTAGAGGGCCCTGTCTGAAGGCTACATCTCAGGCCCGGAGGAGGGATCAGACCTGGCTGGTTATCCATGGTTTCCAGTTTGGGTATACCAGGATCCACAGTGACCGTAGCCATGTCATTCTTTGTGTAAGATAGTACTGTGTCTGTGAAGGGTGCCAGGTCCTCATGGTGGAAATTTTCCTACTATGTCTGTTCGAAGAAATCTTAAAGTCGGGGGAGGCCGTCGTCAGGCCATGTGATAATGGTTCGCCTTTGTGGCTTTGATTGTTTGACTTAGTGGTTTAAGTAGTAGTGATAAGTCTTGATTAGGTCTTAGGTGCAGAATATGAGTTGAGTATGGTGATAGCTCATGGGAAGAAACTGTCCTTGAGTCTTTTTATCTTGACAGTTATAGCTCTGCAGCACCTTTCAGAGGGCAGCAGGTTGAAGTGGTGGAAGCCGGGATGTGTATTGTCTTTTATAATAATCTCTGCCCTTCTAAGGCAGCGGGATTCATAAATGCTACAGAGGCTGGGTAGGGGGCAGTCGATGATCTTTGAAGCTGTGTTGATCACCCTCTGCAGTTTTTTCCAGTTGGATTCTGCTCAGCTTGAGTTCCACACTGATACAACGTAAGTCAGCATGCTTTCATTGGCAGTCCGGTAGAAGGTCACCAACAAGTTGGTGTTCAGTTGCTCTTTTCTGAGTATACTCAGGAAATGTAGCCTCTGCTGCGCCTGCTTGATGAGTGCTGTGGTGTTTGCCGCCCAAGTGAGATCAGCAGAGATGTTGTCTTTGTGGAATTTGAAAGTCTCTACTTGCTGCACACATTCGCCATCAATATACAGGGGCGAGGGAGGAGCCATGTTCTGCCGGAAGTTGTTAGAAACATTTCTAAACATCTAAATAATTTTCAAGCAAAATGAAGCATCAAAAACAGATAGGTTTTTTACTCCTATGGCCGATAGGAGGTGGAAATGCTGGTTGGGTCAAAATGGATGCCGCTTCATTGCCCATTGCCCCCCTCCTCTTTTCCCGGAGAAGGAAGGGGAGGGGGTGGACTGTCATGATCCCGTCGCGTAACGCGAAGCGACCGGGGGGAAGTTTACCCAGATGCGGAGACGCGGAGGGAAAAGGGAGGCCGTTCCGTTGCATTTGATCCTTGATTTAATTAACTGGCAAAAACGTAACAAAAACAACTTGGGCTTGAAACAACTTACTATGACAGAACTGAAACATGATATCCCACGATGCAGCGTGGCGTCAAGTGACGTAAGCATGACAACGAGGAACAAATCAGCCGATCTGACGACGATCAACACAACCCATAATCCTTAAATAGCCAAGGAAAAGTTAATCACATAATTGCAACAGCTGATAACAATAATGACATCACACCAGGAGGGGACACCGAGCCACTCCTGGCTCGGATGGACAGAGCACACGTCCTTCTCGTAGTCTCCTCCAAGCCAAATCCTCCCGCCCAAAGGACTGGGAGGGTTTTATTCAAAAGTAGGTGGTGACAAACTTTAGGCGGGAACAAGGAGAAAGACGTGATATATACAAAAGTGATAATGGGCCTTGACCAGTTGGTGACAGTAAAATTATATTCTAGTGACTAAAATATATACAGTCGCTCCCCGACTTACGAACATTCAAGTTACGAACAACGGCACATACGAACATGTCTGCGTGTATGGGGAAAAATGTTCGGAAAGAGATGCTGTAAGTTAGATTTTGTATTGCGCGCCTTTTTCCGAGTAGAGCTTCATTCTGCCGCTAATACCGACGCTTGGCGCGGTGACCTCATGGAGTTGGAGGCTCAGCAACGTGTCGAGGAGGAAGAGGAGGAGAAAGAAACGCCTGTCCCCATGAAGAAATTCGAGATGAAACTCTCGGCCGAGGGGTTTTCGCTCAGATAAAGCCATTGCACTCTTCGAACAGCAAGACCCAAATATTGAAGGTTGCACAAAGTTTGCAAACATCCGGCGTCAAACGTCTGGTGACCAAACGTCCAGGCGACCAAACGTCCGGGGACTAAAAGTCCGGGCGACCAAATGTCTGGGTGACCAAACGTCCGGCGATCAAAAGTCAAGCGACCAAACGTCCGGCCAGGCATGGCAGCATCTCAGTCCATGGAGATGCAAAACACGCTACACTGTGGACAATGACACATGTTCCAGCAGCTTCTAATTCTTGGCTGATCTAGTTTTTGGTGATTCTCGGTTGAATCTTCACTCTCCTCAGCAATTTTTTGTCAACAGGAGGCGATAGCTTGCGTGTTCTTCATGATTGTGGCAATAGGATAATAACTGTAAACTGTAACCACACAAAAGAAAAACATAAAGCTCACTCTATCAGCTCCTCATCTAAGAATTCCTCGAATTCTCCTCCCGAAGTGTTCGAATTGACCATCTCAGTGAATGGGCCATGCAACACGTCCGTCTCATCAAGGTCGTCATTAATCGAGCCAGTGTCGCTGTTGTTGTCTGCCAGTTCGGGGACAATTCCCGTCTTCCTGAAAGCTCGGACCACAGTTGAGACTGATATATAAGCCCAGGCATTTACGAGCCACTGACAGATGGTGGCGTATGTCGTCCGTCGCTGTCTCCCCGTCTTGGTGAATGTGTGTTCGCCTTCTGTCATCCACTGCTCCCACGCAGTACGCAGTCTGGCTTTGAATGCTCTGTTTACACCAACATCTTGCGACTCGAGTTCTTTTTTCAATCCACCTGGAATGACGGCAAGCACTGAATTAATGTGCTACACTTGTTTTTTTTTATATTATCGGTGATATGTGAGCGCATGGAGTCGTAGATCAATAGGAACGGAGCTGTTTTAAAAAAGCCACCAGGTCTCTTCACATAAATTTCTCTCAACCATTCACTCATCTTTTCTTCATCCATGCATCCCTTCAGTTTAGCTTTGATGACTATGCCGGCTGGAAAGTTTTCTTTTGGCAAAGTTTTCCTCTTGAAAATAACCATGGGTGGAAGTTTCTGGCCATTAGCCTTGGCAGGCTAGAACTACAGTGAAGGAGGATTTCTCATTCACTGTGGTGCGTATATTCACTGTACGTGCTCCCGTTTTATCCACTGTGCGGTTCACAGGAATATCGAAGGTGAGTGGAACCTCGTCCATATTGATGATATGCTCTGGCCGGATCTTTTTTTCAGTAATCTTGTTTGTACAGTATGTGCGGAAAGTGGCCAGCTTTTCCTGTAAGTCAGCTGGCAGTTGCTGTTCGTGTACGGATGGAGAGATTACATCTTTTCATAAACCCAAAGCACCAAGAAGGAACACCTCTGATTTCTTTAATATTAAGTTCCCGTGCCAGCGCTGTTGCCTTCATTCGAATAGTGGTTGTACTGACACTTCAACTTGCTGCTCTTTGTTCAACAACCCACTCTTCAAGTGTGTCATCTAACTGTGGCCATCTCGCTTTATTGCCACGGAAACTTTGTTGAGTCTTCTTTACTTGGCGCAGCTCATCCTCACGCTTCCTCCACTTCCGCACCATCGATTCATTAATGTTAAACTCTCTTGCTGCTGCTCTATTTCCGTGTTCTACTGCATGACTGATCGCCTTGAGTTTAAACTCTGCGTTGTGAGCGTGTCTCTTAATAGGAGCCATTTCAGGGTCTTTAGACAAACGCACAAATGAAAGTGAATCGTTGTTTAATATTTCCCAGCATGCACAGCACAGTTCTTCTTCTACGGGTAAAAATGTAGTCGGTGGCTGCTTACCGTAAATTGCGAAACCCGTCGCGGTTCAATATTGATCCATATATAAGGCGCACCAGATTATAAGGCGCATAGTCAGCTTTTGAAAAAAAAATGATTTTAGGTGCGCCTTATAGTCGTGAAAATACAGTATATTTATCTTATAATGGATTTTCACCACTAATAAATACAAGCAATTACATATGTGCAAAATAGACTATTTATTAATTATTATTGCCTAATTTCTTCATAAGCTCCCAAATCATTTGACGTATTGACACCAAATTTACAGAAAAATAGGTGATTACGTGGTGTTTATTGAGCACCTTTTAGTTTTTGTACAACACCCTCCATTTTTTATTTAATAGTTATTAGCGTCTAATTGCTTCAATAGCTGCCAAACCATTTGACGCATTGGCACCGAATTTACAGAAAATACCTTTCAACTACACACTCCGTTTATCAATTGTTATTTTATTACTGCTTTTTGGAACTATTTTGTTGAATAGCTCCAAGGCCATTTGACCTAATGAGCAAATCAGCACAAGTGATGGCTAATTTCCACCCCTTGTTTATTATAGACCAATTGTTTTTTCAACGACACACTTCCGCTGTGATGGAACTGCCTGATGACGTCACCGTTGGCATTTCCTTCTATAGACAGAAAAATAATAAATGGCGTAGTTTTATTTTTATTTATTTAAAGAGTGAAGTATATTTGTCAATATGGCATCTTTAAATTCAATTAAATTGCAATTCGAATGAGAGGGAGTAGAAATCCGCTGCCCTAGGCGCTTGACAGGGATTTGGCGGCAACGTCATCCTCTTCTTTTTTTCTCTGTTTATGCGCACGTCCTCCCCCTTTGCCGTAAAACCTGAAGAAAGAGGCAACGAAAATTGAAGCGCGGTCGGCTTGACCGCAGTCAAAATCTGCCTTGTCGTCTTTTGGTTGCTATGGAGATTGTCCGCTACAACTGTCTGCTATGTTCTGTTTTGTGGGTGGGAACCTATGATGTAGCATCAATGACTGACAGGTCTATGAACCCGTTGAATATCGCCAAAGTTTACCCTAGCCAATAAGTTATCATCTATCGCTGTGGAACCCTACTCAGGCACTTCAGCAGTACAGCAAGACCCAATGCAAGCTCAATTGAATCGCTAATCGTAAGCAAACCGTGTCTTTTGTTTCACTTTGATGGTGTTCATTAGAAAACCTCTGTACATATTATACATAGGTTTTGTGTTCTAATTGTTCTACAGGAGGGATTTTCTCCCCTCCAATTGCGCTAAGATAACTCTTAAGCTTAATGTTAACAATGTCACTAGCAAAGCGACACATCCACTAAATTCCACACGTTTCACCACAAAGAATCAATTGAGAACACGAATAACATAATTTAAGATACATCATTGTTTTGTCTATTTTGCTCAGTCTAGCCCGGTTTCTATTCCTACACGAAATCTAGAAAATACTGGCTCATACACTAACAAATCCAGTTCCAAAACACAATGAATCAAACAGAACATTGGTGGATTTGATTTGTTATGTTCCGGGTATATTCCATGTACAGAAACCCCCTACGGGTTTCTTGCTGGATTTATTGGTAGGGAACCCAGCACCGGACCACTGTTACTTTTACGATCTGGCATTTTTTGTCAAATAGGCTAGGCCAGTGTTTCTCAACCACTGTGACGCGGCACACTGTTGGGCCGTGAGCAATGGTCAGGCGTGCCTCGTCTAATATTCAGAGAGAAAAAAATAATATGAATACAACAACATTGAAATTGAACGATTACAAGGTTAAAAATTAAAATATAATGAAAGTTAAAATATAGAATATACTTACAATATTCATATTAGTGAAAGTTTGTGAGCAAATTTTTTTGGATTTAAGTAATATTTGGATAAAAGTCATAAAATTACCTGATTAAAAACATTACATTACTTATTTTTGCATCACTTGAACCAGACATTGTTCAAGGTCCGCAGACATCAATTTTGATGACATTAGGTCAGTGTGAAAAAAATGATTTTCAAATAATTTTGGAGGTATATGTGATTCCTGCTGATAAAATTTTGACGAGAATGGTTTTATATATAGGTGATATAGTTATAAATCAAAAGATTTTCAGATGGTGGTGTCCCTTGTTATTTTTTCAATGCAAAAAGTGTGCCGCAGCTCGAAAAATGTTGGGAAACACTGGGCTAGGGTTTAACTACTGGGCGTGCCACATAACAGTATAACGGTTAACTCGCCTGACATTGGTGCAAGCAAGCGCAGGATTTATTTCTGCTCAGTTGAGGTTTGATTGAGGGGCGGCCCGGCGGCGTGAGTGGTTAGCGCGTCGGCCTCAGCTCAGGGGTCCTGTGTTCAAATCCAGGTCATGCCCATCTGTGTGTTTGCATGTTCTCCCTGGGCCTGCGTGGGTTTCCTCCAGGTACTCCGGTTTCCTCTCACAATCCAAAAACAGCATGGTTGGCTTATTGGACGCTCTACATTGCCCCTAGGTATGGGTGTGGGTGGTAAGTGTGCATGGTTGTCTGTCTCCTTGTGCCCTGCAATTGGCTGGCCACCGATTCTGTATTCCCCCCTCCTCTGGTCCGGCTCCAGTACCCTCCATGACCCTAATGAGGATAAAGTGGTTCAGAAAACGAGATGAGAGTTGAGCTGTGATTGAATGTGCGAATCGTTGTCTGTCTGTATGTTTACCCTATGGGTGACTGGCCACCAGTGTTGGGTATAGGCTGCCTTTCACTTGTAGTCTGAAAGAATTGGCTTCAGCACCCCTGTGACTCTTGTGTGGATAAGTGCTACTGAAGATAAATGAATGAATATTGGGGATATGTATTTTGCCTTGCTCTTTGTGTAAGGGATTCCCGACCAAAACTTTTCTATATTAAATATAGAATTGGTCCAAGCCTCTGTTGTTTTTGTTTTTTAATCTTTCCTGAAATAAGAAAAAAAGTGTAATATGATACAAGCTGAATTATAAAAAAACAGGAAATTTAATCTTTGGATGGGACTGGAGAATGGCCTATGATGCTTTTTTACTCCAGGGTATAAAGCCAAGAACTCTGTCTATGGCACATATCTTTGATTGTTTTACATTAATTTCCAGAATTTACAAAACCAGCATGACATGCCTCATATTTCGTTAATATGGACAAGTATGAAAAGGTGATGAAAATTGGCGAAGGTTCATTTGGAAAGGCTATACTTGTCAAAGATAAAAAGGATGGGCACCAATATGTCATCAAGGAAGTCTGCATATCTGGGGTAAGATATTTGTGTCAACAAGTTGACCCTTTGCATGATAATGTAAAGCCCATTTTATGACTTTAATGTCGATCCATCCTATATATTACCAGATGTCTGAAAAAGCGAGACAAGAATCTCGGAAAGAAGTTGCCGTTCTTGCAAACATGAGTCATCCTAACATTGTCCAGTATAAGGAGTCTTTTGAAGGTATTCTACATTAGATTGTCTCCTATAGTGACGGAATTATGCGTTATGAATCGCAATGATTACTGAATGAAAACTTAGTGATTAATTGTCTTTACTCCCTGTGAAATTGTAGAGAGGGGTTTTCTGTATATTGTTATGGACTACTGTGAAGGAGGAGACCTCTTTAAGAAGATCAACTCTCAGAAAGGAATGTTTTTCCCAGAGGAACAAGTAAATAACAATGACTACATGACTATAAAATGAGTGGACATGAATACTCTCAACATGAGAAAATGTGATTAAAAAATATTACACTTGTAATGTATTGATACAAAATCTTTACTTCTAGATCCTGGATTGGTTTGTGCAGATTTGCTTAGCCCTAAAGTACATCCATGATAGAAAAATTCTTCACAGGGACATCAAATCACAGGTCGTAATGAACAAACAACAACATACTTTATTTAATCCAGAGGTCTCCAAACTTCCACAAAGGGATGCAGTGGATGTAAGATTTCACTCTAACCAAACAAGACCGACAACACCTTTTCAATTATCTGGTGTCTTCCAAATGTGATCAATTGACTGCAGTCATGTGCTGCTATTTTACCAGAAACCTCATTAGTTAAATTGTCTGTACTGGAATGGTAGAAACAAAAACCATAACCCACATCGACCCTTTGGGACCAGGTTGGGGAATCTTGATTAAACCATTTGTTTTTTGCTTTGGCTTCACCAATTATTATAACTGTATGCACGCTGTTTTTTTTTATTTTTTATTTTATAGAACATATTTCTTACAAAAGATGGGACTGTGCAACTCGGGGACTTTGGAATTGCAAGGGTGCTTAACAGGTATGAAAGATCCAGAAAATTTAACGTTTATTTGGAAAAAATAATTATATAAATGTAAACCTAGGTGATAAAAAAATAACGGTAATTATAATCACATGTTTTTGGCAAGATTAATAATGAAACCCTTCGACAAAAGACGACAAATATAAACTTCGGTTACACTATTGGAACACTACAAAGAACAGGGGTGCTGATGCAATGTTCGAGACCAACGTTCAGTAGATGAAAAAGATGATGAGGAATACTGTCATCCTTCACCACATCGGTTTTTTGTATATTAAGTATGTTTAAAAAAAAAGTTCACAAAAATGTCAAAATTCACACTGAAACTCATATGCAGAAGATGGGATAACAAATGGCGGAAGTCAGGGCTGCGCTTCTTCGATGCTGAATTGGGTGGCGCTTAGCGCTGAAGAAACGATATTTCACTGGAAGAATGACGAGCTGAAAAATACAAAAGGCAGAGAAGGACGACATCTTTCCTTCGTTATTGTTGCGAGTGAATTTCGCATCTTGGGGAAAGACTACGCCAAACCTAAGCGCCCTGGGCCATCTATGGCATCCAATGAGCTCAAGAAAAACGAGAGATTATTACAGTGACAGGAAAATTGCTACATGTGCTAAAGCCTCATCACGCCATTGCAACATGAATTAATCTAGTATGCATTTTACCAAGAAAGAAGCAAACATTCAGAAAATATTCTTTTCCCAAGGATACAAAGCGAGTGGTAACCACTGGGAATAAAAAAATGAACCAGAATTATGAGGGATTTAAGCCATAGATATGGGGGTGAAGCTAGCATGACAAGAGGACGTCAACACATTTCTCAAGAGCAACTCAGAAGGACCCCTCCAACTGATGAGGACCTCGTCAAAATCATCTCATAAGGGATTGAGGAAGACTTGGGAGCGTACGACGACGAGGCTGACGATTAAGAACGTGGCCTTCCTTCAAGACATCTGCAGGAGATTTTCAAGATGGCACGCAGTGTGCAACAACGGGTCCAGTGAATGATGACAACATGGTCCGAACAATTTAATTTGTCAACCGTCTGCACTAGGCACGGCCAAACCACGGCCCGGGGACCACAAGCACTGCATTAAAAGTTTTAATTCGGCCTGGCAAACTTGATAATATTAAATTAATAAGCCTTTGCATTTTTTTAATTTTCCCTGCAATTCTGATCTTTTCCACTAGATGACACCAGATGCTTTGGCTTTATAGGGGTAAAGCATAGGCCTATTACTCCACGTTTGCAATATACCCTCTGACCCTTCTCGACTTTCACCCCTTCTGTGAAGATGAGCGCACCTAAGAAAAGAGAAAGTGGAGGAAGAATGTTTTGAATACAGAGTGGGCAACTAAATTTTTTTTCACTGAACACTCATCTGCTGTTTGCCTAATATGCCAAGAAACAGGCATTTTTTAAAACAGTATAACATCCGGCATTTTGCCGCAAATTATGCTAACTATGCTAGCAAGCTGTAAACAAAAGAAAGGGAAGCTGCTCCTTAGAAGTTGGCAGCTAATTTACTGGCTCAACAAAGTTTTTTCATTGTTAAACTGCCATTCATGAGTCAAGTACTGAGGTCAGTTTTATGCTTTCATTCAAAAACACTGACTAAGGGCGAGTTTTTATAAGAATGATTTTAAAAGACCGCCGGTATTTTGTTTCCGGAGATCAAAGTCAAGGGTTAGTCTGTTACTACTATTGAGGAATTGCGGGTAAGCTTGGAAGAGTGACTCTGTATTTTCTCTACCTCGGTCACAGTCTGCAGAAGTTCCTCATCTTGTGGAAGACTTCTGTTTTAGATCGTGTCTTTATTCGAATGAATACAAACAACAGCGCAAAGCATTATGGGTCAAACTGAGAACATGTTAAAGTGATGACCCACTAGATGTCACTATACATAATTGTAACTGTAATCTGTAACATCTTCCTTTCTTTAGATTACTGTTCTGTAATTTTAAACTATTCTTGTAACAATGATTTTTTTACTTAAAAAAAAAAAAAAATTAACAATCGAACAACCAAACAATATGGCACCAATATGGCTCGAGTGTATCCTCTTGACCAGCTCTGCACTAAGTGCCTTTGGGATAATGATGCACTGCTCTCTGTATACCACTCCATTCTGCACGTTCAATTCATCTCAGAATGGCCAGTAGTCTCGCACCGCCAGCTGTGTGTCCTCTTTGAAGTCAGGCCACCCGTGCAGGATTATCTTCTTCAGCTCCTGGATATTCTCATCCGTTTCTTTATGTTGCACTATCTGCTGGTATTGGAAGGTAGTGAGATTCAGGTGCTCGGCTTGGTCCAGCTGCGCACACTACCTGGGATGAGAACAGAGTGTGGCGCACAAGTGAAGTGTCTGTTGCTATGCGTGGCAGCACAGCTCTGCTCTGTGTCACTAACATAAATTTCAGGCCCAGGTTTATATCCCACATCCAGGTTGTAGCACTGCAGTTGCATTAACATACCTTGGGGACGTTTTGGCACACTGTTATGACTCCCCCTGGGGTATGATATACCAGGGAGTCGCAACTATCACAGCAGACAGGTTAGGTCAAAGATGAGTTCGGACAAACACTGCAAGTAGCCTTCAGTTATATTTTATTTACAATAAAGTCAATAAAACAGACTACGGGATAACATAGGGGAAGCACGAGATATTAAAGTGGCACCCTCAAATAAACACGGTAAAACCCCCTCCCAGACAGGTGTCCAAATGAACACCCACAAAATACAGGAAATAAGACCGAAGGGTGCCACTGTCAAACTGATGTAATAAAATCTAGACAGGGGAATAACTGTCTAAATGCACAAACTATATGTATACCCCGGGGTGTCTAAACGTATCTCAAGTCCCCCCATGCAACCCAAAATCATTAACAACACATACAAAATATAACAGGGAGTAACATACTCACAAGCCTGCAAGTCAGCAAGGCATCAAGGGCAAGGGTGAACTGATAACTGAAAAGGGTTAAAATAAGGGCAGGAAGTGAATCTTGGTTGAAGGAGGGATGATTGGGGAAGTAGTCACAGCTGTGTTGGCCTGAGCAGGGTTTTGTCACAGGGGTGGAGCCCCAGCTGCAGATACCGGTAAAGAAAAGTAAGCACACACCTCCTACATAGTGTGTGTCCAGGCTGCCAGCCGTAACACACACTCTGCAGGGGGTTCTTGAATATGGTGATCAGCGGTTTGTGGTCCGTTCCTGCGTGATCATTTCCCTGCCATATAAGTACTGGTGGAATCTTTGGCACACAAGAACTATGCTCAGACACTATTTCTCGATTTGAGCATAATTTGCTTCAGTTTGGGTTAGGGCTCTCGTTTCGAAATGCTGGCATCACTCTGGATGGTTACAGGTTTTGTGACATCATAGTATCGGGGAACAGGTGTGTTGGAGACCAGCCGCTTCTTCTTATTTACTGCGTCGTCGTGCCAGCCAGTGCCATTCTGTATCTTTATCCAAGAGTCTGCAGAGTGGTTCACACACTTCAGAGGGCTTTGGGAGGAATTTGGCGAGATAGGTCAGAAACCCGATGAAGTGTTGCACAGCCTTTGCATCTGTGGGAGTCAGCATCACCACAGCTCATGTTTTGTCTGGGTCTATCTTAAGTCCGTCTGACGACAGTATGTGCCCTTGGAAGTGAACTGACAGAAGTTTGAATTGCAGCTTTCGCTCACTTGGTCTCAACTTCACGGCTCTGCACCGCTCCATGAGCGGACACATGTTGTTGTCGTGGTGTCATACAGCGTCTGCCTCTGTGTCACCACACCCAACAACCAGGATGTGATCTGCTATTGGTTCAATGCCAGCTAAGCCTGCAAGAAGTTCGTGCTGTTTGCGTTGGTAGATTTTCGGTGCTACTGAAACACCGAATGGCAGCTTGAGCCACCTCATGCGGCCCCACGGCATTTAAAACGTCTTCAAGCAACTGCTTTCCTCATCAAGTCTGCACTGTAGGAAAGCGTTGTGGGCATCGACCAATGCAAATATTTTAGCCTTGGGTAGCTTGTACAGTACGTCTTCAATCGCTGGCATGTGATAGTGAGACTTCAGCAGTGCTCGGTTTAAGGGTTTAGGGTCGATACTCAGTCTTATCTTTTCCGGTTTTGCAACTGTTACCATATTACTTATCCATGCTGTAGGTTCGCTCACTGGTGTGGCATTGCCTGCCCTGATGTTTCTGTCTAGTTCGTCCTTGACCCTCTCCCTTAATGCTACAGGAACATTCTGAGGTGCGCACTGTACTGGGGAGACATTTGGATCGAGCTCAAAGTGTATTTCACCTGGGACTGACTCCACAGGGTCATTGAAGACGTCAGCTTAATTGTATAGCAGATGCTCTTTTGTGAAGGGCATGCCTTCTCCTCCCTCTACTTTGTTCAACTCCTTGTGTATTGTGACTGTCAATAGGCCCTGGCACACACAGTGGCCCCAGAGAGGAGGGGGTCCTGGTGCGTTTCCACCACCTCAAAGACCAGCTCATGCTTTTCTCCTTTGATGACACATTCTGTGTGGAATCTCCCTTGTGATAGTTTCACCTGAGTAAAGTCTCAGCCTAGTTGAGCTTGGATCGAGGGCTTTACCGGGCGACTTCTCTTTGGTCCTACTGCTCATGACGTTGCAAGTGGCACCGGTGTTGAGCTGGCATGCTTGTCTTGTTCAATCTCAGATGCACAAACCATTTCCTGACTTATGATTTCACTGTGCTGATGCATTCTATGTTTATGAACGTATTATCCATATATCCGTCTTCATCTCCGTCTTCATCTCCGTCTTCATCTCCGTCTTCATCTCCGTCTTCATCTCCGTCTTCATCTCCGTCTTCATCTCCGTCTTCATCTCCGTCTTCATCTCTGCTCTCATGCTCTACAGCTTTCATCACATTTACTTTCTTGGTTCTGTTAACCGCCTGGCATACCTTGGCAAAATGATTTGCAACGGCACATGCCCGACATGACTTACCATAGGCTGGGCATTGTTCCTTGCTACGCTTGTGGCAGTTTCCGCAGTTTTTGCAAGCCAACTGCACACCTCTCTTGTCCAGCATTCTATATATCCCAGTCTGTCTCTCTGCTGCATACACACTGTCCACTTGTACTTGCGGACTCACCATGGTTTTTATGTGTTTCTCAGTCAGCTCAGCAAGCTGACATATTTCCACTGCCTCTGACAACTTGAGGTCTCGCTCACGCAGCAAGCGCCTTCGAGTGTCCTCACTTGCAACTCCGAGCACGAGTCTGTCACATATCATCTCATCCTTTAACTCACGGTACTCGCACAACGTAGCTCATTCCCTTAGCCTTGTTAAAAAACTGCTTATTGGCTCATCAGTCTCTTGTTTGCAGCAACCGAACATATATCTCTCAAGTCTTGTTTCTTGCAGGTATAAAAGATACTCCCCCAACTCATGCACCATGGCAGTTGGATCTTTCCTTTGGTCATCCGTCAATACCACGTTATGCATATATATGTGGAGGCGCTCGTCACCCATTAGCCGTCTCAGGGCGGTAGCTTGTACCCTCTCAGGTTTCTTTTCATTCAGCGCAATGGGCGCTAGCATGACACAGGCTAGCATGCATGTTAGTGTATATTATGCTATCGTATGTTATGCTCGTATGTTTTTAACAAAAAGATGTCCCACGAGAGCAACTTCTCCCAAACATCCAGAGGCAATTAGGTAATGAAGAATGCCATTTCCAGCATTATGGAGCACCTTGCCAAAATGAAAATTTAGCAAAATTCTAAAACGCGTTAACTTGGGTTAAAATGGGTTAAGCTTATCCAATATTTTACACTTGATTTTTAAAATGCATCTTTTGGTGAAAGTACATTGTTTCTTTGAGGCTAAAAATAGCCTGCTTGCTACTGGTGGTGATGTCTTCAGTTGATTATTTTATTTATTTTATATTGCACCAAAAGTTAGGGATTGCATAATATATAAAAACAAAGATGCCTGTCAGAATTTTTGCATGTTTTATTATTCATTGCCCAAAGTGTAGGGAGGGAGTTTTCTTATCTTCATTCCACAACAGAACATCAAAAACACTTTTTCAAAGATCATTTTGTATTGTTTGTTTTTAAAGTAAGGTAACAGTAACGGTCTTAATTGAATAACAAGGAAAGTGATTTATTTACTCATTCACCAGAGTTTGAAGTTTCACATTTGAAAGAAAAATGATGATTATAGTTATCGTGATGATTATCTATCAACTGATCATTTATGTTTATTTCATTTTTTGTCGTATCACTCAGGCCTACATAAATGTCTGTTTTGTTTTCCAGCACAGTAGAACTTGCAAGAACATGCATTGGAACCCCTTATTATCTTTCACCTGAAATATGTGAAAATAAACCATACAACAACAAAAGGTAATTGATCAATTTTGCAATTTTATGCAGCTTTTGTGGTTTTATCATAGACTGGGGTTAGCCCATGGTGTGTGAGAATGAGCCACAGGAAATGTAATTAAAACCCTAGTGTCAGAGCTTAACGTTGGAAGCAGGCTTCAAAACATATACTTTGCCTGTCTGTGATTCAAACACATTTTTTAAAAGTCTGGTACAAACTTTAGTTTTTGTCTTTGGTGACATAATCAGTTTTAGACGAGTAGTTTTTTTATATCAGTGATATTGCGATACATAAGATTCCCCCAGAAATACGTGTCACAATTTAAAAATAAAAAAGTAGCGCATTTTATGGACTATATGTCTCTAATTACGATAATCTGTGTTTTACGCTATATTTATAAAAAAAGGTAGATGTTACATTTAACAGGTGCCTATCTAGAATGATGTTGTCCCGATTGAACTATTTTACTTTAAAGTATGTTTGTTCTTGGTTTCTGAACAAATAATACAATGCCCTCCCTAAAATGTGACTTATTTGTAACAACAACAAAAAAACTGAAGACTGAATCACAGTTTATACAGTGGGGCAAATAAGTATTTAGTCAACCACCAATTGTGCAAGTTCTCCTACTTGAATAGATTAGAGAGGCCTGTAATTGTCAACATGGGTAAACCTCAACCATGAGAGACCGAATGGAAAAAAAAACTGAAAACCACATTGTTTGATTTTTAAATAATTTATTTCCAAATTAGATTCGAAAATAAGGATCTGGCCACCTACAAACAAGCAAAATTTCCGGCTGTGAAAGAGGTCTAACTTGTCCTAACGAGGTCTAGCGAGGTCTCCACTCGTTACCTATATTAATAGCATCTGCTTTAACTCCTTATCAGTATAAAAGACACCTGTCCACAACCTCAGTCTCTCAGACTCCAAACTCCACTATGGCCAAGACCAAAGAGCTGTCGAAGGACACCAGAGACAAAATTGTAGACCTGCACCAGCCTGGAAAGACTGAATCTGCAGTTGGTAAATGCTTTATGTAAAGAAATCAACTGCGGGAGCAATTATTAGAAAATGGAAGATCTACAAAACCACTGATAATCTCCCTCGATCTGGTGCTCCATGCAAGATCTCCCTCTGTGCCGTCAAAATGATAACAAGAACAGTGAGCAAAAATCCCAGGAGGGGGACCTAGTGAATGACCTACAGAGAGCTGGGAACACCGTAACAAAGGCTACTATCAATAACACAATGTGGTGGCAGGGCCTCAAATCCTGCACTGCCAGACATGCCCACCTGCTGAAGCCAGTACACGTCCAGCCCCATCTTTGGCAGTGGTGAAGAAGGCCCAGAAACGACTTCATTTCCTGCGGGTACTCCGAAGGAACAACCTGAACACTAAGCTTCTAGTAACCTTCTATAGAGCCACTGTGGAGAACATCCTGGCATACTGCATTACAGTGTGATACGCTGGAATCACAGCATCAGACAGAAAATCCATGCAGAGAGTGATAAACAATGGCCAGAAGCTCATCGGCTGCTCTCTGTCCTCACTGGATGACATTGCCAGCCCTCGCTACCTCAGCAGAACCGGAACATTGTTGGGGACCCATACCACCCTGGTCACAACCTGTTCCAGCTTCTGCCCTCTGGCAGACGATACAGGTCTCACAAAGCACGGACAAATAGACTTTGTAGTTTTTTCCCCCCTTAGCCATCAGGACTCTTAACTTGCCACACAATGCCTTCTGTGCAATAACTTAGGGCAGTGGTCTCAAACCGGTCCTCAAAGGGCCACAGTGGGTGCAGGTTTTCATTCCAACTCAACAAGGATACCTTTTGCAAGTGCAATCAGTTAATTAGATTCAGGTGCTACTTATTTTAAAGACACCTGATTGGTTAAAATGTCAGCACTGGATCGGTTGGAACAAAAACCAGGACCCACTGCGGCCCTATGTGGAACCGGTTTGAGACCACTGACTTAGGGTGTGCAATAACAATGTGCAATATCTTAAATTTTGCAGGATGTGACTTCTTATATTTTTATATTACTTTTTAATGTTTTTTTTAAATGGGAAAACGTACTCTATGGAGGAGCACCGCCAATTTCGTTATACGCAGCTGTGTATGATGACAATAAAGGCTTTTAATTTGATTTGAAACACACTCCAGAAATTCAGTGAGGATCTCTGAATGGTCCAATGTTTACTTGATGATGATGATGTATAGAATCAACCTGTGTGTAATCATGTCTCCTTCTAAATCTACCTGCTCTGTGAAAGCCTCAGGGTTCTGTTTAAACCCACGCATCATGAAAACGAAGAAACACACCCGTTTATAGCCGTATTGAGATACAAAAAGATTTCCCAAGCTTTAAACATCTCAAGGAGCACTGGGCAAGCAATCTTTTTTGAAATGGAAGGACTATCAAACCACCGAAAATCTACCAAGATCCGGCCGGCCATCAGTCGCACACTGCACAAATCTGACTTTTATGGAACGGGGGCAAGAAAAAATCAATTTCTCAAACATATCTATAAAATTCCTGTGTAAAGTTTACCACAAGCAACCATTCTGAAAGAAAGTCTGTTGGCCAAAGACCTGAACCTGGAACGGAGATTTATCTTCCAACAGGACAATGATCCAAAACATAAAGTTAAATCTACAATAGAATGGTTCACAAATAAACATTTCCAGGTGTTATAATGGCCAAGTCAAAGTCAATGTTAGTCCTGAATGCAATCGTGAATCTGCAGGCAGAGCTGTAGACTGCTGTTCAGAAATGCTTTTTATGTAACCTCCCAGAGTTCGAGCTGTTTTGCAAGGAAGAATGGGCAATAATTTCATTCCCCCAATGTGCAAAATTGAGACATACCGCAAGCAATTGCAGTTGTTATTGCAGCAAACGTCAAATAATATAGCACCCCTCACTTTTCAGATTTTTATTTGTTTAAAATGTTTAAAATATCCAATAAATTCCATACCATTTCACAATTGTCTTACTTGTTGATTCTTCACAAAATGTTTTCATTTTCTATGTTTATATTTGAAGCCTGAAATGTGGTAAAAGGGGCCAGAATACTTTCAAAAGGCACTGTATTTCAAGATGCAATAATTGAGTTTTGTTTACCTATTTCATAACCTTTGATCCCTTGTTACCTGGTTTGCAGGGCAATTAGCATTCAAGTTCTAGTAGGAATTTGGTGCAATGTTAGTTTGTATTCACTATATAAGTAAGACTATATTTTCTTTTCTTTGTTTGTTATTTTTAATTTTTCTCCGTTTTGGCTTCCCTCTATAGTGACAT